>NC_064850.1:2085000-2212500 GCF_024139225.1 Suncus etruscus | reverse complement strand
AAAGAAAGAAAGAAAGAAAGAAAGAAAGAAAGAAAGAAAGAAAGAAAGAAAGAAAGAAAGAAAGAAAGAAAGAAAGAAAGAAAGAAAGAAAGAAAGAAAGAAAGAAAGAAAGAAAAAGAAAGAAAGAAAAAAGAGAAAGAGAGAAAGAGGGCAAGGTTATGTTGGATTCCATAATTTGCTACATGGACCATGCACTCAAGGGTCCATGTTCAAATTCTAAATCTTAAACTCCTATTTTATGTAGTATTCAATATCCTAACATATGGTCTTAATTATTAATATTTTATCATCTAATTTTCATAATGACAATTTATGTGCATTATATGTTACCAAGTGTATCTCAGTTTGGCTAAGGACATCTCATAGCTCAATGACATGCAACTCTATTGTGGAATTTGGCTAGGATATTAACTTCAGAGTTCTAAGCTGGAGTGTTTGTTTTCAGTCTATCAATGTGGAAAGTGTTTGTTTTCAGTCTATCAGTTGTGGAAAAATGAATGTTTAAAAAGACTTCATCTTTAATAGTGAGGTTGGTTATTTCTACCTTTACGCTATTTAGTTGGAAGCCATATTCTTATGCTTATGACTGACATCTTCTTGAGGTCTGGTTCCTTTGCACCGTGAATTATTTATTACTCTTCACCTCTTTTTTAATTTTTTCTTCTTGGGCCACATCCAGTGGTACTCGGGAGTTACTCCTGACTCTGTACTCAGACATTACTCCTGGCAGGTTTGAAAAAGCACATGAGAGAACAGGAATCAAACATGGGTTGGCCACTTGCGAGTCAAACGCCTTACCCACTGTGCTATCACTCTGGTCCCTACTCTGTAGATATTGTGATGCCCAGTTTGTCTACAACTTATATAGGTCATTCAGCTTTTTTTTTATAGTTGCTACTGACATAATGTATGTTTTCCTGCCATTTTTGTTTCAAATTATGTGTTATTTAAGGTGAATTTTTTTTGTGGGTAATACATATTTGGGTCTTACTTTCTTAGATGCAGTCTAGGGGTTGGAATATGACTCCCATGCAAGATCCTGTGTTATATAGCACAAGCACCCTCTACATAATTCTGCCCTCCAATACTGCATGTGACCCCAGCACTGTTTGGACATGAGCCCTAAAAAAATAATATGATGGGAGGTGGTAGAATGTTTACCTCTGGGCCCGGAGAGATAGCACATCGGTGTTTGCCTTGCAAGCAGCCGATCCAGGACCCAAGGTTGTTGGTTCAAATCCCGGTGTCCCATAGGGTCCCCCGTGCCTGCCAGGAGCTATTTCTGAGCAGACAGCCAGGAGGAACCCCTGAGCACCGCTAGGTGTGACCCCAAAACAAAAACAAAACAAAACAAAAGAATGTTTACCTCTTACACTTGAGGCCCTAATTTTAATTTTGGATTCTATAAGAATAAAAAATATACATAAAATAGTCTTTCCCCCCAGTTCTTTTAAATAGGGATATCATTAAATTAAATTTCATATTTAATTTAAATATCAAATTTTACACGATATAACACAGACTGCCCTCTGCACGACCTGTTGACTCTGCCATTGCACTAAGCATACATACAACTGAACAGTCATGCTCCTTAACTTATTCCCATCTTTAATTTATTATTCTGCTAAAAATAATTTCACTTTATAGAGGTGGAATGTAGTGAGCATTATGGGTATATATGAGTGGTCTTCTAGTTCTGGTTATTAGGATTCCATTGTACCCAAGTCTTCTTATTATGCTATAGTTGCCCACTCTTGTTCCCTCTTTTGGAGGATAAAATGAGTTTTAGGAATCTAGTTAACCTTGTTTTTTTTGTCCTTTAGAAAATAAAATTAACCATTTACCTCACAGATATTTTACATATGTTTATTTGAAAATTACTCAAAACGCAGAGGGATGTATAATTGCCACAAAACAGGAATAAAGAATAATGAATAAAGCATTGTATGTTATGATATAAGTTTTATGTGGGGTTATTAATAATTCAAATTTTGACTCTGCAAGTCCCTGAGTTGTCACCTGTTTGTGTGGTTCCTGCCCTCTCCTGGTCTAAGGGATCAGAGAACATTTTGTCCAAAATGGCATCGTGCTTGGGGCTGAAGAGACAGTACAGATAGAGCTAAATGTGCTTGTATATCATGAAGCTGAGATCAAGACTCTGGTTTGAACCCAAGCACTGTATATGGTCCCCAAGTACTGACAGCAGTGGCCTCTGACCACTGAACCAGGAGGTCACTGAGCATTGCAACTGTGCCCTCTCTCCAACCAAAATATGACAAAAGTTCTTTGGTTGGGTTCCAAAAGTATGTTTACATAGTGGAAGCTGCATGAGAACAGGTTTTTTGTCTGCTTTTGTTCCTACAATCATTCCTTGTATACCATAGTATCTCAACAAACATTAGCTCGATATTTTTGTATATTAGTTTCTTTTTTAATATTAAAAATATATGGGGCCAGAGCAGTGGCGCAAGCAGTAAGGCGCTGCCTTGCCCGCACTAGCCTAGGATGAACCACAGTTTGATCCCCTGGTGTCCCATATGGTCCTCCAAACCAGGAGCGATTTCTGAGCACAGAGCCAGGAGTAACCCCTGAGCGTCACTGGCTGTGGCCCAAAAACCAAACAAACAAAATTACAGATATATTCCAGTTATCAAACACCTGCTAACCCATTTCCATACCCCTCACAATGAATAAGGGACCAAAGAGATATTACAGTGCTTAAGCCTGACCCTGGTTCAATCCCAGCATCCTGAGGTTTGGCCCTGGAACCCCTGGGCACTACCGAAGTGACTCAAGTAATCTGGGCAGGTAGGATTCGAGAAGCATCAGCTTCTCTCACATTGAATTACCTGCCTGGTGGAATTACCTCCCAAGAATAACTGGGAGGGACTCCAAGGCCTCCCAAGTACAGCTTGGAAGTTCCAAAGACAAAACAGGAATAAAGGAATAAAGCATTGTATATTATGATGCAAGTTTTATGTGGGGTATTAATGATTCTAATATGGATTAGAGCTATCTAAAATGTAAATGCCATACAGATGTATGTAATTTGCATGAAGGAGAGAGTACATGAGCAGGAGAGGAGAAAGGAGACAGCTGTGGAAGGTGGACAAAAAGGGAAGAAAAAAGTGAGATGTTCTTGAGTTAAAAAGAATCTGAGACAAGAAAATAATGTCCATGCATGATTCTATAAAGCCATGCATTATTATAAGCTAGATTCTCAAAGTAAAAACAAAACAAAACATCTAAAAAGGATCTTATTCAAGAAGCTATGGATATTGAAAAGGATATATTAAAATTTTTCATTATAAATACATTTCTTTTGTAATGATTAATTTTTATCATCAAAGCTAGATTTCCTTTATTATAATTATATGTGCTCAAGTAGAAAATTTGCCTATTAATAAATTAGCGATGGTATAATTTTATGTGTGTGGGTATATATTGAATTACATTTCAAGTGGAAATATATTTGTAATATATTTGTAAAACAATACCAATATTGTAAAATATGTTCATGGGTTGGGGTATTTTGGCATAATCAGAAATTTGGGGGCTTTTTTGTGTAGCTATAAAAACATATTGAATGCTTGCAAAGACTATTTGGAATCCTTTTACATATTAATTCACACACATATGGAGCTGGAGCTATGTACAATAGGGAGGGCAGGAATTCTCCTTACATATGGCCAACCTAGGTTTGATCCACAGTTTCCTATATGTCTCAATGAGTTCCACCAGGAGTAATTTCTTTAATGCAGAGCCAGGCTTAAGGCCTGAACACTACCAGGTATGGTCCAAAAAAACAAAACAAAAAAAAGAATTGCACACATATATGTCTATTTTAACATATATTTAGCTATACATAATGTTAAAAGAACACCAAACCAGTTACTGTGTCCATAAACACTAAGAATTAAGGCAACTGCATCATTGTTAGAGAATATATTGAATGATATGAACTTTCTAATTCTGGGGGCAGGAAATTCACAGAATGCAGAAAAAAATGATTCTCCCTGGAAAACAGGCAAACTGGAAACATGGTTCCGTGAACAAGAGGCTCGTGGGCAGCTACTGTGGGACAGTTCGAGCTCTGACTCAGACGAATTGGACAAAGATGAAAAACAACCACAAGCACTGGTAAGGACCAGAACAGAGAAGATCCAACTTTTTGATGATTTCTATGACAGAGACTAAGAATGCTCTTAGCTAACCGAGGTCCAGAGCGTGTTGAAAAATCCTGGCTTTTCCGTAACTCTTCAAGTTAGCGTATGAACGGTTCTGAGAAAACTCATTCACTCTTCTGAGAACACTCATTCAATTTCCATCTTGAGGTTTAGGATCATTGTGTGTGACATCTGTTGTCGATTATGTGCATCAATAACTGCCTGAAAACACAGTAGAACCTTGACTCTCTCACTCTGAGTAGCTGAGCCCATCTGGGCCTTGCTTTTTGCCTTTCTCTCTCAAGTGTTTCTGGAGAGTCAGCTTGGACTGGAGTCCTATGGAAGCTCCTTTGGAACACACAGCAGAAACTCACCCCTCTCCATTAGTTTCACAATCTCTTGGTTTCCAAGTATCAGAGTCTCTGATTTTTCTATCAGGGCAGTGAATTTGCTGTGATATCAACCCAATATTTCCAATGGTAAACATCTCAAAAGATGTAAACAGAAACTGCCAAGCTTTTAAAGGTTCATGCTGGGGGCCAGAGCAATTGCACAGAGGGTAGAGAATTTGCCTTGAATGTAGTCGACCAAGGTTCGATCCTCAGCATCCGACAAAAAGAGTCCTAAGTGATACAAAAAATTCTAGGAATTTAGAGAAACCATGATAAAAGAAAAACACAGATACCCTTTTAAATTTTCTAAATAAAGTCATTTTTTAAAGAAACAGAGATTTAAAAAACTTCCCTTTTTTTAAAATACTTGGTATTTAATTTTAATTAAATGTAATAAATTAAATAAAATATTTAATATTTAAAAACGTTTTTAAATTTTTAAATAAAAATAGAAAATAACTTTAAAAGAAACAGAATGAGGCTGGAGAGATAGCATGAAGGTAAGGAGTTTGCCTTGCATGCAGAAGGACGGTGGTTCAAATCCTGACATCCCATATGGTTCCCCAAGCCTGCCAGGAGCGATTTCTGAACAGAGAGCTAGGAGTAACCCCTGAGCGCTGCCAAATGTGACCCAAAAACCAAAAAAAGAAAGAAAAGAAACAGAATGATTTACCACCCAAATTTTGAATTCAGCATATTCAGACTGTTTATTGTAAAGATAAAAAGTTAGGATTATCCATGGTCATTTCTAAGTCCATTTCTTCATTAGAAGAACTCTTCTGCGACCAGAGTGATAGCATAGCAGTAGGGCATTTGATATGGTCCCCAAAGCTAGCTAGGAGCAATTTCTGAGTGCAGAGCCAGGAGTAACCCCTGAACCCCAGGTATGGCCTAAAAATCAAAAGAAGAAGAAAGAATTTGAAAAAAAGAGGAGGAAGAGGAGGAGGCAGAGGAGGAGGAGGTAGAGAAGAGGAGGAGGTGGCGGAGGAGGTGGCGGAGGAGGAGGAGGAGGCAGCGGAGGAGGAGGCAGCGGAAGAGGAGGGGGAGGAGAAGGAGGAGGAGGAGGAGGAGGAGAAGGAGGAAGAAGAGAACTCTTCTTTGGATCTGAGAACAAGTGCAGGGAGTATGACATTTGTCTTGCATGTAGGAGCCCAGTTTTATCCCTGGCACCGCTTCTGATTCTCAAGCACTAAAAAGGGTCCCTTCTGAGTAGAGCCAGAAATTGTTCCTAGCACCACTGTGTGGGGGCCAAATCACCTGCCTGCCCTCCACAAAATAATATATGTAAATTTTACTTTGTCTATGGTAGGTAAGAAGGATATTTCTTACAAAGAAATGTATCCATTGTTTGACCAGTCAGACTTCCTAAAGAAGCGACATTACTTTTGATTTTTTTGTTTGGAGTCCATACTCTCTGCTGCTCTGGGATTACGTCTGGTGCCGCTCAGTGGACTATACAGGATAACAACTCCCAGCCCTAAAGAGAACAAGATGTAGTCATTTCTCCAAACTGTATTTGGAGAATATTTTTAGTTTTGTTTTGTTGGGTTTTTTTTTTTTTGGGGGGGGGGGGTCACTACTGTGGTGATCAGGGATTACTCCTAGCTCTGCGCTCAGAAATTGCTCCTGGCAGGCATGGGAGACCATAGAGGATACTGGGATTCAAACCACAGTCCATCCTGGATCGGCTACATGTAAGGCAAATGCCCTACCGCTGTGCTATCTCTCCAGCCCCCAAATTCTATTTGTGACTTAAAATTTGCCAACAGCCCTTTGATTCAGCTCAATGGGCTGCAATCCACAACTATATGCAACTTGGATCATGTCTCACTTCTATGCCATTTCCTGCTTTCTAACATGCATTTTGTACAACACTTTAATAAAAGTTTATTGGAAACTTTGATTTTAATATTAAATGTCTGTTGAATTTGTTCATGAATATGTTAATTTATTGATTAGGAAGGCACTGCTTCTTTCCAGGTTTTTACTTGCCCAACTTTTATTTAAATTATTTCCCAAGAGCTTTAGACCACATACAGCAAAGAAAAAGGAAAATTTCCCAAAGCTCTTGGTACTTATACATCTAAATTGAGGACAAAGGCAAGCATTGCCCTTGAACACTGAAAGTAGACACATATGCTGATAAGGATGGCAGAGCTCAGAAATTTTTCCAGAACTCTGTAAGAGTTTGTTAGCTACAAAAGAAGATTAATCCTAATGTTTGTTCTGTTTGAGTTTGAGTCTATATACAAATCTCACTCAACAATGAATTCAAGATTTTATTTTATTTATTTTTGGGGGGATTCCACACCCAGTGAAGCTCAGGGGTTATTCCTGGCTATGCACTCAGAAATTGCGCCTGGCTTGGGATCCGACCATAAGGGATGCCAGGGATCGAACCCAGGTCCGTCCTGGGTCAACTACTTGGAAGGCAAATGCCCTACCACTGTGCCATCACTCCAGCCCCTGAATTCAAGATTTTAAAGTGATCCCACTCCCAATGATGATAGTGCTAGTAATGTACACTGGCCATTTATTATGTGCAAGCACTCTTCAAATGCTTTACTTATTTAATCCTCACAATTTTTGCTTTCATATTACCATCCACCCATTTAACAGATGAGAAAACTAAGACAGAAAAAGATTAAGAACTGCTCATTAGAGAAATCATTGCTCACCAGGTGGGACTTAAGAACTACAAGAGCTCCTTCCTTCTCACCATAATTTTATTTTTATTATCATCTTATTTTTTGTTTGGGCCAACCCAATAATGCCCAGGGGTTACTTCTAGTCTGCACTCAAGAATTACTACTCAGGATACCATATTGGGTGCCAGATAAGCCACATGTTAGACAGATGCTCTACCCGATGTACAATTGCTCTCTATAATTTAATTGCATCCCACCAGCTATATTATGTGTTATTCTGTCTGTATTTCCTTTTCATTATGTAAGTTTTGCTTTCATTAATGTATAGGGATGATATACTGTACTGGAAGGGGCAGGTATTGTAAAATAAAAATCCACGAGCGGTAAGACCAGGCCCCTGTTTCTAACCCCTTGGGTGGATGGGTAGCAGCAAGAAATAAATTTAAGCCAGTCCAATACTCCCCAAAGCATTGTACAAATTTCCCCCCCACCTCCCACGTTGTACAAATTCAATGTGATTCCTCTAAAGATACCCGTGACATTCTTCAAAGAAGTGGATCAAACGCTTCTGAAATTTATTTGGAACAATAAACATCTTCGAATAGCTAAAGCACTCTTTGGGAAAAGAAATATGGGAGACATTATTTTCCCCAAATTTAAACTGTATTGCAAAGCAATAGTTATCAAAACAGCATGGTATTGGAATAAAGACAGACCTTCAGGTCAGTGGAATAGGCTTAAGTGCTCAGAGAATGTTCCTCAGACATACAACTACCAAATTTTTGATAAAGGAGAAAGAAATTCTAAATGGAGCAAGAAAAGCCTCTTTAACAGGTGGTGTTGGCACAACTGTTTAGCCACTTGCAAAAAAAAGCGAACTCGGACCCCCAGCTAACACCACGTACGAAGGTAAAATTCAAATGGATTAAAGATTTTGATATCAGACCTGAAACCATAAAGTATATAGAACAACATGTAGGTAAAACACTCCATGATATTGAGACTAAACTTTAAGGAGGAAACTGCACTCTCCAAACAAGTGGAAGCAGAGATAAACAGATGGGAATATATTAAGCTGAGAAGCTTTTGCACCTCAAAGGATACATGAGCCACCCACTGAGTAGAAGAAACTATTCACCCAATACCCATCAAATAAGGGGCTAATCTCCAAAATATACAAGGCACTGATGGAGCTTTTCAAGAAAAAAACATCTAACCCCAAAAAATGGGGAAAAGAAATGAACAGACACTTTGATAAAGAAGAAATACAAATGGCCAAAAGGCACATGAAAAATGCTCCACATCACTAATTATCAGGGAGTTGCAAGTCAAAACAACTATGAGGTACTGTCTCATGCCACAGAGATTGGCACACATCAGGAAGAATGAGAACAAGCAGTGCTGACAAGAATGTGGAGAAATAAATGAACTCTTTTTTACGGCTGGTGGGAATGCTGTCTAGTCCAACCTTTATGGAAAGCGATATGGAGATTCCTTCAAAAACTGGAAATTGAGCTCCCATACAATCCAGCTATACCACCCCTAGGGATATACCCTAGGAACACAAGAATACAATACAAAAATCCCTTCCTCACACCTATATTCATTGCTGCACTATTTACAATAGCCAGACTCTGGAAACAACCAAGATGCCCTTCAACAGATGAATGGCTAAAAAAAAAAAAAATGGTGGTACATATATACAATTAAATATTATGCAGTCATCAGGAGAGATGAAGTCATGAAATTTTCCTATACATGGATGTACATGGAATCTATTATGCTGAGTGAAATAAGTCAGAGGGAGATAGACACAGAATAGTCTCACTCACTCATCTATGGGTTTTAAGAAAAATAAAAGACATTTTTGCAATAATTCTCAGAGACAAAGAGAGGACTGGAAGGTCCAGCTCATGACATGAAGCTCAACACAAAGAGTGGTGAGTGCAGTTAGAGAAATAACTACACTGAGAGCTATCATAAAAATGTGAATAAATGAGGGAAGTGGAAAGCCTGTCTAGAGTACAGGCAGGGGTGGGTTGAGGAGGAGGGAGATTTGGGACATTGGTGATGGAAATGTTGCACTGGTGAAAGGGGGATGTTCTTTACATGACTGAAACCCAACTACAATCATATTTGTAATCAAGGTGTTTAAATAATGATATTAATATAAAAAATTTAAGCCAGTCAGCAGATATTCATTGGAATTAGTCTGCTTTCGCCTCATGGCCTCTCTCTGCAATGTGCTTCCTCAGCCCCTGCCAAAAACCAGAACTACTTTCTTTATTCAAACCAATTCCCAATACCAGGAAGGGGAAGGTAGAGTAAGATAGAAAAGTAATTATCCAATGGGCTTTTGCATATCAAGGAAGAGGTTGCAGGGAAGAGAAAGTTGGGGAACACCTTGGTTTAGGGTTTTAGCTAGGTATTAACTTATAAGGTATGAGCTTTGTGGGAATTTTTTTTTAAGTGAGGAAGAATTTCCTTGGATTCTAATAACTTAACTTTGGGCCCCTGGTGGGATAAGCAACCCTAGAAATACTTCAAGATGGGGAAGTGTCCAGGAACAGAAGATGGGTCTAGAAATAAAATAGAATTGAGGAGCCGGAGAGATAGCATGGAGGTAAAGCGTTAGCCTTGCATGCAGAAGGTCGGTGGTTCAAATCCCGTCATTCCATATGGTCCCCTGAGCCTGTCAGGAGCGATTTCTGATCATAGAGCCAGGAGTAACTCCTGAGCGCTGCCGGATGTGACTCAAAAAAACAAAAACAAAAATAGAATTGAAAAGCAACTCCACATCCATACTCCATTCCCTACAACAGTGTTCAGTGTGATTCATGGCAAATGCTGGAGGGTGTTGGGTTCCAAAGTTGAACAAAGGTTAGACTCACTTGATAAGTATCTAGAAACAAATACCAACCAGAATTAATGGGCCCACTTATGGTAGTATTGTGTTGGATATAACTCTGACATTAGATCGGTATTTTCTTTTGAAGCTCCCAGATAATTCTAACATATAGCTAAAGTTGAAACTAGAGCGTTAACAAAATTAGTATTCTATTTTAACATAAATATCAATGTCTACCATTAAAAGCAACAGCTTCTGAGATAATTCTTCAAAAGTAAAGATGTGATGCCTAGAGCTTCACAAACAGCTGGAAAATGTCCACTTTGTAATGTTCTGAGAGATTGATTCTAATGAACCAATCCTTCAGTTAATCTCCAATTTGTTCAGGGATAGCACAGGGCCATTGGTAAACACAGCTGCTGCTAGTGAAAACCATAAAATTGAGCCTGGAGGTAAAGCTGTCAGTTGCTTTGTTTTTTCAACTAAAATTCTCCTCCACTTTGGAAAGAAAAAAAGGCTTGTCTATGGCCAAATGTATGCTCTCTTTGTAAAAAAAAATAATATATATATATACCTGTATATATATACATATATATATTTCCTCTTCCTCTGGATTTTTCATGAGAAAGACAAATGTCTTTTTTAATGTAACTTTTGACATGTGCTTTTCTCATTATTTTTCATAAAGAGAGCCATTTTCCTCATCTTTTAGTTTGATGATAATTTTTTATTACTCTGCCAGGGTTTATTTAATGATGAGTCCTACAGGAGTGTTTCTAACATTGTCTGCTAAACAACTCATGTTTTCTGCTTGCAGAAGTCTTTAAAAACGGAAAATAAAATGCCAGCTCCTTTTGCCAATCCTTTCCATTCTACAATAGCATACTGGTCTCCAAATTATAACTAACATTAACTATTTCCTGCCTCCAACAAACAATAAAATAATGCTTTTCATAGTACTGCAAAGCCTCACTCACATAGAACATGGTAAGGAGAACTTGGGAGATTGTGCTAATGGAACCATTAGAAAAGGAAAGGACATAAAAATTTAAATTATATCTCATTTCAAAGAAATGCCACTTTATTCAAGTATAAAGTAAACAAAACATATTTTATATGAAAAGTAATTTCATTTATATTATTCCAAGCAATCTTTGCAACTAATCCTGGCTGTGAATTTTATGACGATGTTGTTTTTTGATTGGAAGACATACATTTTCTTTTAATTACAAGTCTTTCACAATTATTTAAGGTACATAGGACAGTGAATTAGGGCCATTCCCACCACCAGTGTTGTCCTCTCTCCACCCCTGTTTGCAGAATGCGTCCCATACCTCCCACCTTTGCCCCCTGGACTGCTAATGTAACAGGTCCCCTTTGTGTATAGCTTTAAACAAAACACATTTGAAAACTGTTCGGTGAGTGTATTTTTTAAGTCTATGTTTCCTAGTAAGTCATTAACTCATTTAACCATTCATTCAACTTTACTTCATAGTATTTTAGTATCTGTCACATACCAAGTACTATTCAAATGCTGAAAATATAGCCATAAATAAAGCAATATCCCTGGGTCCATAGAGTATATTCCAGAGAGATCATGAGCATAGTTGGAAACAACAGGATACAATTTCAAATGCTCTTAGGCATAGTTAAGTAAAGCAAAGTAGCTGAGAGGATATGCCTGGATGGAGATTCTCAACAGGCATGACGTAAGGGAAGTCAGAGGCCCATCAATCACAGCTTGAAAATGAAATAGAATTCCAGAAATAGAGTGGGTGAGAGTAATCAATACACTGGAGTACACGTAGGAGGCTGGGTTTAATTTCCAACACTGCATAAGCCTCCCAAGACCCAAACAAGGAGTTGGACACTGCCAGAGGAACCCCCTCAAAAAATAAGAAAAGTATTTCCAGATAAAAAGAGGCTAGTATATGGATGGATGGATAGATAGATAGATAGATAGATAGATAGATAGATAGATAGATAGATAGATAGATAGATGATAGATGGATGGATGGATGGATAGACAGATACATACATATATACATACATACATAGATACATAGATACATAGATAGATACATAGATAGATGATAGTAGATACATAGTACTATCTCCAGCATTGTTGCACAAAGTGGGTAAGATGTTTTCCTTGCTTCAAACAGACCTGGGTTCAATCCCAAGCATCCTCTATGGTTACCTGAGCACCATCAAGAGTAATTTTTGAGCACAACCCAGGTGTAACTCCTGCATATTGCCATTGTGGCCCAAAAACAAAAACCATAAAACAAAACAAAAATCACGGGTCATAGCTGACTGACCTAAAGTTGACCTTTCACCCAATCAAGCTTATCAGAGAAGACCTTAGTCTTTGCCTGTAGCAGGAATATCAATAACAATGTTCAGGAGAGTCTTGGCCTGGCATCTTTCCCTGAGATGTGAGCCAGAGATGCAGGAACACTGAGCTGGCAGTAAAAGAAGAAACAAGAAACCATTGTCACCCCACCACAACCGTTCTCCAGCCCTCCTCAATCTCTATGGTTTCCTGCCTGACATTTTGAGAAGACACTTGTAGTAATTTCTATCTACATCTTGGTCCCACTCCTGTTGGTTTCTGTCTCTTAAAGCCAAAGAAGCAACTCAGATCTCTTGAACAACGCCTCCTTGCCAGATGGCAACCCACCAAATATTACAGAGGGCTGCAATGGGCTGCAATGACCAGCTACCCAGAGTCATAGTGAAGCTGCGTCCCAGATCTGTGGCCAGAGAACTTGTGGAAATATCTGGACCTCAAAAGGGGGCACATATCAGAATGTATTATTTCAGAGTGCTGGATGGTAAATGTGTGACAGTAGCTCGAAATCATCACTTTGCCAATGGCACTGCTTCACCACTCATCTACAACTCTCTGCAGAGATACCAGTATGACCAAAACTCCAGGTATGCCAGTAATTGGGCTGACAGCACCAGAATTTTGGGGAGTGAATGCATATACCTTCCCCCACCTTCTCATACTTCTGAAAAGCCTCGAAGCCAAAACCATGCCCACAAAAGCTGCATTATCAGCAATAGAGCTTGGATTCCTGGACCATGAGGCTCCATGACAATCCAGGTTTTTTCTTTGTTTGGGTTTTTTTTTTTTTTGGGTGGGGGCACACCCGGCAATGCTTAGAGGTTACTCCTGGCTCTGCACTCAGAAATAGTCCCTAGCTTATGGTATTCTGGAGATGGAACCTGGGTCCTTGCCTGGTTGGCCGCATGCAAGGCAAATGCCTAACCACTATGCTATTGCTCCACCCCCGACAATCCCAGTTTTTTTTTTTGGGGGGCCACACCCGTTTGATGTTCAGGGGTTAATCCTGGCTAAGCGCTCAGAAATTGCTCCTGGCTTGGGGGGACCATATGGGACACCGGGGGATCGAGCCGTGGTCCTTCCTTGGCTAGCGCTTGCAAGGCAGACACCTTACTTCTAGCACCACCTCATCGGCCCGACAATCCCAGTTTTTAACAACTATGAAAGCACACCAATTTAGATGCTAATGTGTATTTGAACCCATCTAATGTTCAGCAACAAAGAAGTAACAGAATGATTAATCAGCAAGAAGAACTTAATAAAACTCTGACAATGACTTAAAAAAATAAAAAACTCAAACAACAATCTATCTAAAAGCAGATTAATTTGCCATATAAAAGAAGTTGGATAATAAGAGAGAGGACACAATTTAAAATATATTTTATATATTAATATATTGTATTATATATTAATATAATATAATATGCATTAAATATATATACATTATTGCACTTGGATAAAAAAGTATTTTAATGTTATTAATATGATTGTATTATTAATTTGCTTAGATATCTTACATTTTTCCATCATAATTTTAAAAATTGTCTTTAGAAATATATCTATATTTTCTATTGGAAAATTCACTAAATGTTCACAAATTTAAAGAAAGAAACAGGCTAAAACTAAAAGACAAGCTGAGTGGGAAAAATATTTTCATTCAATACATCAGATAAAAGGTTGATATATTGGATAGATAATGTATTCACAAAGATTATCCCCACCAAAAAGATCTAAAAAATCTCATCAAAAAACGAGAGTCCTCTTTGAGGAAGCCCAACAGATGGCTAACAGGCATATGAAAATGTTCATCATCACTTGTCATTAAGGAAATCTAATTCAAGATGACAATGAGATATCTTCTCACACCAGTGAGGATACTGGGATTTTTCTTGACAATCTGTTGGCAGGTATGCGGTGAAAAGGAACTCTCATCCACTGCTGCTAGGAATATTGTCTGGTTCAATTCCTATTGAAAACTGTATGGAGGGTTCACAGTAAACTCAGAATCAAACTACCATATGACTCAGCAATTATACTTTTGGGTATCTATCCCCAGGACAGATAAAGATTAATTTGAATGGACCATATTCATCGCAACACTCAGTACAAAAGTTAAAAGTTGGAATCAACCAACAAAATTTATTGTGTAACAACAGATGAGTGGATCATGAAGATGTGGTACATATATTTAATGGAATACTACATAGCTGTAAGAATGATGCAATCATGCAATTCACTGCAACATAGATGAAACTGAATAATATCATGTTAAATGAAGTAAGCCAGAAGAAGTTTAAATATTGTAAGGACCACCTACCCAGGATTGAGAGAGAGAGGAAAAAGGTAGAAATCAAGTATACTATTTATTCCTCCTGGAGTCTGAGGACTGCTGCCGCTGCCAGGGGTTTTCTGAGAGAGAGGAAAAGATGGATGAAAATTCACCAGACAGAGGCCCTGGTACAAAAAAAGAAAGAGAAAGAAACAGGTAAAAAGCAGGCAGCATCTCTCCGATGGTTTATCTCTGGACCCCCAGGAGAAGCAGGTACTGCTGTGGTCACTATCTTGGGCTCCCTTGCAACTGTCCAAGTTTTTTTCCTTTTATACCTGGCATGACAAGGAGGTGTGTCCAGGGGCGTGTCCAGGCTCAACTGTCATTACAGTGAGGTTATCCAAGGGGCATTTCCAAATCCAACTGCCATACATCAACATTAGGTGGTATTTAGTCTTTGAGTGAGCGAATGCAATGGTTTAAATGAAGGTTGTCTGAACACTCTTGACTCCAGAGTAGAGTGAGAAGGAGAGAAATAGGATGGAGGGAAGAGAAAGATAAATGTGAAATAACAGGGGACAGTGGTCAAGAGGTCAAGAGGACTTCAGGTGCTTTGTTGGTGCTCATGAAGGTGGTGGGATTGGTACTGAAACATTAAATGTCTAAAATTTAACTATGAATAACTTTGTAAATCTCAATGCTTTTTTTTTTTTTTTTTTGGATTTTGGGCCACACCCGGTAACGCTCAGGGGTTACTCCTGGCTATGTGCTCAGAAGTTGCTCCTGGCTTGGGGGACCATATGGGACACCGGGGGATCGAACCGCGGTCCGTCCAAGGCTAGCGCCGGCAAGGCAGGCACCTTACCTTTAGCGCCACCGCCCGGCCCTAATCTCAATGCTTTAAATAAAAATACTTAATAAAAAGTGAACCATTTCTATTTCTGTTTCATTTTCAATAATCACCGTTATGCTTAATTTTGTATTTACAATTCTTATTTTTCTTAAAGATAACCCCCAAACTATAGGCCGGAGAGATAGCATGGAGGTAGGGTGTTTGCCTTTCATGCAGAAGGACGGTGGTTCCAATCCCAGCATCCCATAGGGTCCCCTGAGCCTCCCAGGAGCGATTTCTGAGCGCAGAGTCAGGAGTAACGCCTGAGCGCTGCAGGGTGTGACCCAAAAATAAATAAACAAACAAAGATAACCACCAAACTATATGCTCCTACTCACTTTAGAGAGAATAGCATTTTTGTTTTGTTTTGTTTTGTTTGGGGGACCACACCCAGCAGTGCCCAAGGTAAGGATGGGTCTTTGCTCAGGGATCACTTCTGGAGGGGATCAGGAAACCATATATAGTGTTGGGGTTGAACTTCTGGTCTACTGCATGCAAGGATAGCATTTTAACCACTGTACTGTCTCTCCAGTCCACTTCTTGACTTTAAGACCAGTGACTATTCCTGAGAGCAGGCATGCTAGTCAAAGAATTTTACTATACTTGGGCTATGAAAAATAACAATCAGAACAATCCTAGCATGCTTCTCTAAGTGGGACTTCATGACTAAAACTCTATCTGGAGGGCCAAAGAGAAAGCTCACTGGACTGCAGCTCATGTTTTGCATCAGGAAGCTGGGATTCAATCCCAGGTCCGATATGGTTCCCAACTCCAGAGCAACACCCAACCACAGAGCCAAAAAAGTTTCTTGAGTGTGTTCCCCCCCCCCCAAAAATAAAGTGTGGAAAATCTGCCTGGAGTCTATGATTCCTCCTCTCAGATTTTTCACACCAGAAAATGCTTTTTTCAGTTGCTTCAAAAATACTTTACATACGTACCACCACTCAAGTGTTAAGAAATCTGTCTTGTGGGCCCGGAGAGATAGCACAGCGGTGTTTGCCTTGCAAGCAGCCGATCCAGGACCAAAGGTGGTTGGTTCGAATCCCGGTGTCCCATATGGTCCCCCGTGCCTGCCAGGAGCTATTTCTGAGCATAGAGCCAGGAGTAACCCCTGAGCACCACTGGGTGTGGCCCAAAAACCATAAAAAAAAAAAAAAAGAAATCTGTCTTGTCACTTAGAGACCTCAAACCTGAATCCAGAATACAAACACCATGATCTCTGATCTTAAAGTTCTTTGAATTGCTGAAGAGAACTTTCTTCTTTGACTTCTCATGCTGTTTTCGACTTCTCACTCTATGTTTCAGAGGCAGGGAAGTCTCACATCGATGTCCAGTTCTAGCTCCTCGTTCAATGCATGGACTGACACAGCCTGTGGATACTTACTGTTCAGCCATGTGGTACCTAGGGTTCCCTGGGGCTACTCAGGAGATTCCATGGCTGCACCCTGACATGTTTAGGGGATTATGAAGTGCTAGAGTTACACATGTCTTCTACCCTGTACTAACTCTTTGGCCCTAACAGGAACTTTTTTTAAAAAAAATAAAGTGAAAGACTCCTCTCTCAAGATATCAATTTTCTTCATGGAAACTAGGATTATAAAGTTATTCCAATATTATAAAATTTGCATCAATATTAATTTCAACCTAGAGCAATATTTTAAAAATCTGTGACAAATATAGAAGTTCAATAAAGTTTATTTTGTTTATAAAATAGAGATTGCTTTGATGTATCGACTTGGATGTATCCAGTGTAATAGTGGATATTTTCTAATTCATGATATATTTACTAAGTGGAAAATAAAGGTAAGTTGCAGGATATTATATACAACATGATTTTTTTGTCTATGTTGAGAAAGCAAGAGAAAAGTATGACACAAAATACTCCAAATTAGGCATGTTTATAGGAGGATGAGGTTGGCGTGTATTACAGAGCAGCTTTCCCAGCAGTCGACTTTGAGTTGATATTACAAGCAATTTATGGAAGATGAGATCCCAGGAAAAATTCACAAGGGTTTGCGAGAAGCAGGACAAGAAAGGAAAAAAGATGGAATTTCAGGGAAAATCTTTAGGGGCATATTTGTTCCCAGATACTTCCTTTTTCAGATACTAATTTTGTTTTGTTTCTGGACCACAACTAGCAGTACCTTTGAGTTACTCTCAGCTTTGTACTCAGATATCACTCCCAAGGGAGCCAAGGATCCAGCCAGGGTCTTCTGCAAATAGCACATGCACGCAGATCATTAGCTATCTCTCTGACCCCTAAACAGGGGTAGGGAACTCTCCAATATAATTTAGACCTCAGAATTGCCAGCTCAATCTCTGGTGGCTGCATATTCCATGATCTCCAGTCGATTGTCTACACACGCCCTGGTGAACAACAAATGGCCCCAATTCTCTGAATTCCTCTCCAACCCTCTGGTCAGAGATACAGTGAGGTCCACTAGCCTAGGGGTTACTGAAGAAGACTCTCAAGTATGGGAAAGATTCTCATTTGTAGGGAAAGTCTATCATCACTCTAAAAAAAATTCCCAAATAGTAAAAGGCATTAAGGGAAGTACAGAAGTGTTGTATACAACAGATGCTGCTATGAAATTCTATATTTTAGTGTAGTCTGTCTCATTGTAGAGTAGAGCAGTCTATTTCTAGTTCAAAAGGCTAGGGATGTCCCTGGCCTGATACACATTACTTAATACAAGTAAGACACTGGGAAGCTTCTGGAAGGAAGTTTCGGAAGACAGAGCACCACAAACCGGAGCAACAGAATTAAACTGGAATGTAGGAACCTCTGTCCCGCTTTGACTTCTCGAGGGATCTGAGATACCCACATCATAGGTGGATATGATTAAATAACTGTGATTAATTATAACAAATTGTTAATACTATTGTGGTAGACTAGGAGAGATAGATTGACTAATTATGATACAGACTGATCTGACAAATAATTTCCCAAACCCTAGCAAGCAAACGTGTTTTAGCATTATAACATTGCACACACCACCAATCCCATTCCACCCCAAACCCACCCACTCTCTGATTTCTCTAAAACGGGCCTCCCTGCGAAGAGACCTGCCCTAGGAGTGGAGAAGTTTGCCACCTACTGACCTTTGGCCGAAATACTTGCTCTCCATGAACCAAGAGCCATCAGTGCCAGCAAGGTAACACTGAAGCCCGTAGAGCCTTTTGCAACTATTTGTTTTTCTTAAAATAAAAGCCCATTGGTAGGCAAACCAATAGGTTTATGATATGAAATAGTGTACAGACTCGTTGAAGGCCCCCTACTGGCCATTCTCATTATGTGCGTTCTTCGGTTGTTTTCTTTCTTTTCATATCTTTATTTAAGCACTTTGATTGCAGTTGGGTTTTAGTCATATAAAGAACACCCCCCTTTGCCCATGCAGCGTTCGCATCCCCAATGTCCCCATTTTCCTCCTCCACCCCTGCCTGTATTTGAGACAGGTGTTCTAATTTTCTCATTCATTAACATTGCTATTATAGTTGTCAGTGTAGTTATTTCTCTAACTGCACTCACCACTCTTTATGGTGAGCTTCATATGGTGAGCCGGTCCTTCCAGCTCTCATCTCTGGGAATTATTTCAATAATGTCTTTTACTTTTCTTAAAACCCACAGATAAGTGAGACTATTCTGTGAGTGTCTCTCTCTCCCTCTGACATATTTCACTCACCATAATATATTCCATGTACATCCACATATAGGAAAATTTCATGACTTCATCTCTTCTGGCGGATACATAATATTCCATTGTGTATATGTACCACAGTTTCTTTAGCCATTCATCTGTTGAAGGGCATTTTGGTTTCTTCCAGAGTCTGGCTATTGTAAATAGTGCTGCAATGAATATAGATGTGAGGAAGAGAAAAAACCAATAACAACTGAATCACAGGAAGTTTGGGACAGTGAAGATCTTATTTGCTCTTATTTATTCATGATTTTGTTTGTGACACTGTGATTTACAATATTGTTCATGATAGGGGGTCATGCCCTCCACCAGAGTGCTCTTCCCTCTACCTTTGTCTCAGTGACATCTACTTACCCAACCCCCAAGATTTTCATCTAACCTCTCATCTTAAAGTCCCACCAACCACCTCCTACATTTTGATCTCCAACTTCTTTCCTTCCTGGCGTCTGAGTGGGCTGTTAGGCTGTCTTTCATAAAAGACCCTGAGATCTCTTCCATCTTCCTCCAACTAGCTTCAATTTTTTCACTATTATTTGCAAAGTTACTATTACCTCACTTATGATTTCATTTTTGACTTTGTATTCCAGAGACACTAAGTTTTTAAGGCTATAAAGATAATATCAAGTAATTATCCCATTTCTAAGACTGGACACTCTTAGAGGCAAACTCAGAAAGTCAGCCCCTACTATTAAACTGTGACCAGCTTGACTAAGTCCGCACCACATGCAATTCCCCTTCAAATTCTGTGCTTGAATTTATCCCACTTCTTACTCTTCCTCCTCCCTCTCAACTTTCCTGGACATGTTACACAATTAAGTATCTGTCCCATCTTCCTGAGAAGGTAAACAATAGATTTTTCAGATTTTTTTGACACATATCTATGGAGATTGACTACAGAGCACATTTAAAACATGTTAGCACAGATACAAAGGACTTAAAGTTCTTTTGATAAATAAAAATAAAGTTCACTGAAATTGACCTGTAAAATGGATGCCTAACAAGAAAAACGGATTATAGTGATATGACTGCTCGTTAACAAAGAAACATGGAGCCACAAATACAAGGAGTAGGAAGAGTGAAGAAGATTCAGACCAAAAAATGCTAGGGCCAGAAGTCTTCGAAATGTGGGTCTCTGCCTCTGTCATAACTTTTTGTTCTAAAGTAAAAGATATTACTAGAAATCCTTAATGAGATGCTACATGAAACTGGACAGAAATCCACTATTTCTGACCAGACACATAAAGTTCGTCTAAAGTTAGATATACAGAAAAATATTCCATAATAGAGCTGGTTCCTTCAATAAGTATCTATTATGATGCTGCTCTGTTGCTGCATAATAAACTCAAACTTAGTGGGTGTAAATAACTCTGTTTAAATTTTGCAATTTGAGGCAGAAGTAGTACAGTGAATAAGGTGCTTGACTTGAATAAAGAGGACCTGGGTTTGGCCTCTAGCACCCCAAAAGGTTCCCTGAACACCACCAGGAATAAGCAGTGAGTACCACACCGGGTGTGGCCCTGAAACAAAGCAAAGATTGAGAACATTTCAATTTGGATGCGACTACAAGAAGAAACTTCAAAAAAAAAAATCTAAGATCTTCCACTTAAATCTAAATTAAATAAGGAACCATTCATGCTTCCTTATGACATTTTATGGTTGTAATTCATTCCTCTAACATGTCAAAATTACATGGAAAAAATAGTATGCACTTTCATGTACTCATTACCCAATTTTAACAATTACCAGCATTTTGCAAGTTGCTTCATCTTTCTCTTTCTACTCTTTTCTTTTGTAATTTTTGGAGCTACACCCAACAGTGCTAGGGAATTCAGCCTGTTCAGCACTTGGGAGCAAGTGCTTGCAAGATTCAGAAAGCAGTGAGTCCAGGAATAGTACCTGGGCCACCTGCATGCTAAGCATAGGCACTCCATCTCCCCAGCCCTCTCTCCTTTTGGTGGTGGTGATAAGAGTAAGTTAAGGCAAATGCTGATATATCATTTTACCCAAAAATATCTCTGTAACAGTAAGTCAAAATAGTTTTAAAAACATAACCTCTGGGGCCAGAGTACTAGCACTGCGAATGGTCCCCCGAGCCTGCCAGGAGAGACTTCTGAGTGTCAAAACAAAGCATAACAAAACCTTAGTCACATTATCATCTTTTTGTTTGTTTTTGGGGTCACACCCGGCCGCACTCAGGGGTTACTCCTGACTCTACACTCAGAAATCACTCCTGGCAGGCTCAAGGGACCATATGGGATGCCGGGATTTGAACCACCAATCTCTGCATGCAAGGCAAATGCCTTAACTCAAGGCTATCTCTCTGGCCCCGTCTTTTATAGTATTTCTTTCATGCAATTTTATGACCCTGTATTTCCATACTCAAATCTTCCCAATTTTCTAAAAATTGTTCTCCATTGACATGGTTATGGTGGGCTAAAATGAGTTCCATGCATCACATTTAATGTGCTACTCTTCTTTCTGCCACTCCATTTTCTGTCTTCTAGATTTGGCTGATTACCTCCTTGTTCAACCTGTTCCCCGCTTGTTCTTTTATCCCCTGTATTTCCTGCAGAGGACCTAGATCACTAGACTTGATAAGACTGATTCACCCTCTTTGGCAAGAGCAATTCCTAGGTGGTTCTATCTACTTCTTGCATCACATCAGGAGACAGCTGATGTTCTATTTTTAGTGAAGTTAAGATCGATCAGCTGATAAGATGATTGGGAGACAATTCTCCATGGACTTTGCATTTCTGTCTTGCATGAAATTTTAACTGTTCTTTATCTGCATTATCTCTTCAAGGGAGTGCGTGTCCTGGAAGGAACAGTTTCTTATACTGGGGCAAAGATCAAGAAACTATAATGCAGAGAATTTCATTCTTTTAGGTTCCATTCTTTTAATGCAATCTGTGATGTGTATGTCCTGTGTTACTTTGTTCAAATTGAGGCTAAGAGAAACAGTGTGAAAATAATAATACTCAGACTATACAATTTTTGGAGGTTAAATATATTGAGGCACCAGACCACACGATGGAGAGAGATGATGGAGGATGTTCTTGCACTTCATCTGTTAGGATAATGGCTTCTCACACTAGATAAAAGCATTGTTGGGCTTCCAAACCAGTGATGAATGAGTGGATAAGGGAGCCTGAAGCAATCCTGAAGAAAATCTGAGCCAAGAGATTTACTTCAAGGCTGGACAGACTATTATTAGAAAACGAGGTCTGTTGTCTAACCACTCAATACCACTACCCAATCCCCTCACATAAATCCACACCTATTGTCCAGTATCTTAGGAAAGAGGAACACTTGAAGTCAGGAGCTCTGGTTTGAGTTCTCCTTCTAGTTCTCGCAAGCTGAGAGACGTCATTCAATGCAAGTTGCTGGGTCAACACACTCAAGTGCTGTTAGTGAGGTCCATGAAGCAAGGCCCCATTACTCATGTCAAGATTTCAGGTATCTGAGCTGGCTTCCGGTGCCTTGATCCTGGAGGCCAGCTCTTCCCAGGTATGGGGTTAGGGGACATCCCATGCTGGATGGCATTCTCCCTAGCTTGGGGGGTGCTGCAAGGCTTGGCAGGCTTCCAGCCGTTCCCCTATTCCCCCCCCCACTCCAGGCCTTCCCTGGTTGCCGGCCCAGGTGGACTCTATCGTGGTCCTCAGGCTATCCCCCTTTCTCTCCCAACACTAAGGGGGGGGGACACATGAGGTGGATGGCGGGCTGATGCAGCACTGGTGTATGTCGGGACATTACGTCGTGACATTCACTGGTATTTTTTTTCTCATTGGTCTCCATTTCAAAAACCACACAGGGGCACTAGCCCCCATGTGTACCACATATATTCAAAATAAAAATGGGAGGACTGACTCTCAGTTTCGAGTGGGGGTACCATATATTTTCAAAATAAAAATGAGAGGATGGACTCAGGCGGGGAAGAAGCCAGTACTCTTTTCCTACTTATTTACTCTCAGCGGCCTCTTGGTCTCTTCCTTCTTTCATTGTGTAACTGTGGTTGCTACCATACTAGGGTTCTGATTAGTTCCCATGAACGGTGACAATTGAGTCCACTGTCTTAAGTTAGATTGTTTATTTTCCCCACTTTTTATTTTTTCTCCTCTTTGTGAACTGTTCAATAAGGTATTTTGGTGAAAGAGTCCCTCTCTATCTTTCCTTCCCTTTGTTATTTGTTAAATAAGGAAGTTTGTAGAAGTGTCCCTCCATTTAACGTTTATATAAGAACCAAGTTAATTGGATTGTTGGACTTGTTCTAGCATCCCCATAGGCACCAATCTCGCTGTGAACTGTTCAATAAGGAATTTTGGTGATAGAGCCCCTCAGTTTAATTCTTATGTTTGAACCAGGTCACGGGGATTGGTGGACTTGTTCTTGCGGCCCCCTTATACGCTGATAATGTCAGGTGGCATTATTCCTTGTTTGCATGGGCACATTAAAATGGAAAATACTATACATACAAATAAATCCTTTTCTAATAGAGATAGGAACACACAAATCTTGTGGTGCAATGGAACCTTACAAACCCTGAACATTGACATGATGACCTGGCACAGGCCTCAGAGTTTCAGTCACCCCTGAACCAGGGAAGCCATCTATAAAACATTCAACGTTGTTTATGACGTCACCTGGAAGCAATCCTCTACCAGGGAAGACCCTACTGCTGCTCTGACATTGATTTACTCAAAATAGTCTTCCCTTAACACTGAGAGGACTTAAACAACAACAACGACCTGCGTACTGGACAGGGCTTTCTGCATTGCCCGTTAATTGCGAGTTGAAATTAGACGCCACTCTGCACCATCCTGACTTCAATGTAGGATATACAGATTCCAGGACCTTCAGTACAGAAATGTGAGATCAACAACAGAGACTGTGAAAAATATAACTGTATGGGCACTACAGACAATGACCGGATTTGGACAAACTAGTTTGCCTGGAGCCTAGAAATGGTCTTCTGTCAGGAAACTTCAGGGGTAGGGTCTCCTTGTACTTAGGCCAAAGTTTTTCCTTTCCATGACCCCCATACTTTGGTGGGCCCATGCAAATGATAATTGCCACACTAACATTGTTTTTACAGTGCTCCTTTGACTCCAAACTTTTAGGAAACCACTAGTAAAAATATCTGGAACTGCAAAAAAAAAAAAACGGTTTACATTAGTGTTAACATATATGCTTTTAGATGCACTAGCATTCTAGGAAAGGAGGGAGATAAGGGATATATGCTTGGGAACAGGGATGAAGGGAAGACAACACTGCTGGTGGAAAGGCTCTCATTTATTGTCACCATGTACCTTAAATATCACTGTGTAGGATTTGCCTGTGGAACTTGGAGAATAAAGTCACCTATTTGGTAGCAAGGTAATTTATGATGAGTGAATGCAACTTTATCTAAGAAAGCCCTCTGAATAAAAATATTCAATAACTGCTGCTTTCTACATGCTGAAAAAAAATTTTTTTTCAGTCATCAGTGCTTGCTCCCTAAGGAATCCTAAAGAAAGTAAACAAGACTTTAGCTGGGGATTGTGAAGCACACGTACTCTCTGTCTCCAGCCACTTAGCAAGAACATGAGTCAGTCAGACTCCACGACCTGAAGTCTGGCCCATCCTCAGGGTATCTTGCTCCATCTCTGCCTGCCAGGTCAACAAGATTTCTGGCCCCGATACCACTTTTTGCAGAAACAGTAACACATTTTCCCATAAGTATTGATGAACCATCCAACACATGTGTCCTGTCATTGCAGACCTTGGCAGCCTAGCCTCAACACATTAGTTGGCATGTTGAATAACAAGTTGATGCCAGCCCATGACACTCATGGCTCACTTTTGAATGTGGTTTGATTAATACTGCAGTGCCAGCACCAATATGTTAAATTAAAAAAAAAAAACCAGTAATGAAGGGCATGGGTGTTTCAGAGGTGAATGCAGTAATGTTTTACATCATAAGTAAAATGTTACTACTGTAACAATATCACCCAAACTATAATAAAACAAATAAAAGCTTTGCTATAAGTACTAATGACCAACTCAATCTTGCATATGATTAATAATGATCCACCACATCTTTTTTTTTTCCCGACCCCTGATCTACCACATCTTCTAACCTCACTCTCCTGAACCTGATTGAGAAGCAGTAATTCAGTGTTTCTTAAGGGGTGGTCCATGGGTCACCTATTCTAAACCTGATGTATAATCTCATTAAAATACAGATATTCAGGGGAGAGAGTGATAGCACAGCAGTAGGGTGTTTGCCTTGCAGGCAGCCAATCCAGGACAAATGGTGGTTCAATTCTCGGCATCCCATACGGTCCCCGAGCCTGCAAGGAGCAACTTCTGAGCACAGAGTCAGGAGTAATTCCTGAGCATTGCCGGGTGTGACCCAAAACCAAACAAACCAGAAAAAAATATTCAGACTGAAAGAAAGGAAAAGGAAGGAAGGAAGGAAGGAAGGAAGGAAGGAAGGAAGGAAGGAAGGAAGGAAGGGAGGGAAGGGAGGGAGGGAGGGAGGGAGGGAGGGAGGGAGTGAGGGAGGGAGGGAGGGAGGGAGGGAGAGAGGGAGGGAGAGAGGGAGGGAGGAAGGGAGGGAGGGAGGAAGGGAGGAAGGGAGGAAGGGAGGGAGGGAGGAAGGGAGGGAGGAAGGAAGGGAGGAAAAGAAGAAAGTTGAGAAAAAGAAAGAAAAAGAAAAAAGATAAAGAAAGAAAGAAAATAAAGAAGGAAAGAAAGAGAAAAAGAAAAAAGATAAAGAAAAGAAAGGAAGTAAAGAAAGAAAGAGAAAGAAGAAAGAAAGAAAGAGAAAGAAAAGAGAAAGAAAGAAAAAGAAAAAAGAAAGAAAAGAGAGAAAGAAAGAGAAAAAGAAAAATGATAAAGAAAGAAGAAAGTAGAGAGAAAGAAAGAAAGAAAGAGAAAGAAAGAAAGAAAGAAAGAAAGAAAGAAAGAAAGAAAGAAAAAGAAAGAAAAGAGAAAGAAAGAAAAAGAAAAAAGAAAGAAAGAAAGAAAAAAGAAAGAAGAAGAAAGAAAGAAAGAAGAAAGAAAGAAAGAAAGAAAAAGAAAGAAGAAAGAAAGAAAGAAAGAAAGAAAGAAAGAAGAAAGAAAGAAAGAAAGAAAGAAAGAAGAAAGAAAGAAAGAAAGAAAGAAAGAAAGAAAGAAAGAGAGAAAGAAAGATAGAAAGAAGAAAGAAAGAAAAAGAAAGAAAGAAGAAAGAAAGAAAGAAAGAAAGAAAGAAGAAAGAAAGAAAGAAAAGAAAGAAGAGAAAGAAAGAAAGAAAGAGAAAGAGATATGAATTACCATTCCCCAGAACCATGTTTAGGTATATGAAAAAAGAAAATTGCAAAATATATTTACCCACATGACTCAAAAATATTGATTAGAAATGGGCAGATCTATCACCCAAAAAAATGAGGCTGATTTTAATGACTTCAGTGGGGACATTAACTCAATCTCTGATAAGAAGCACACATACAATTGACCACTTGCAAAATAAGTCATTGGCTGTAAATGAACGTGGCCTGAATGATCAGGACATTGGTTTCATATAGAAGAACCAACTAAATAAGTACATGTCTTGAGGCAATTGGGAGAAAGGTTTTCAGTGTTCAAACATCAGAGTTAAAATACCCTTGAGATATTGGATTAGAAGTGATTGTTTTCAATGTGGGCTTATTATTTTTAATATATGTAGACAAACAGAAGCAGTCATATGCATATGTGAGTCTATACACATATGCACACATTTCCTCAGTGAGGTATAAATCTAATGGCACTTTGGCACCAACGATCCCTGTCATCTAAATTATATCTCCACTGGAAAAAATAGAAATCTTTAAAGAAAATATAAATTCTAGGGCTGAAGAAATAGCATGGAGGTAAGGCATTTGCCTTGCATGCAGAAGGACAGTGGTTCGGATCCCAGCATCCCATATGGTCCCCCAAGCCTGCTGGGAGTGATTTCTGAGCAAGGAGCCAGGAGTACCCCTGTGTGCTGCCGGGTGTCACCCAAAAGCCAAAAAAAAAAAAAAGAAAAGAAAAAGAAAAGAAAAGAAAAGAAAAGAAAAGAAAAAGAAAATACAAATTCTAAGCCTGTAACAGGAAACAGAATATTTTGTTATGCAACAAGGTATAAAAGTGTTTGAAGAATGATGGAAAAATGTCAAATAAGGGGCCAAGCGATAGATAGCACAGTGGGTTTGCCTTGCATGTGGCCAGTCCAGATTCAATCCTCGGCACCCCATATAGCTCCAGAAGCCTGTCAGGAGTAATTTCTCAGTGCAGAGGCAGAAAAAAGCACCAAATGCTGACAAATGTGGCAAAAAACAACAACCAAAACAAAAAGCCAAATAAAAAATAGGGAGGGAAAAATAGAATTTGGAATAGTGGAATGGAATAATTGAATTCAACTAGCAACATTTTTAGTAATATTTTATTTAATCATGTCATCAGTAGATAAAACTAACAAGTGAAATATTGGATGAGTTGGATATTTACATCATTTAAAACTTTACATAAAATACTTACCTTTGCTTATTAAGTACAAAACAGTCATTACCTTTCTGAGTATTCCGGCAGATACCAGCTTTACCAAGTGAGAAAACACAGCAACAATAAGGAAAATAATGGTTTTCAGAATCATTGTTATTGAAAGCACTTTTTAAAAATCATATCTATATTTTAGATTTTAACATTTCCATAACTTATGACTTGAGTATCATCTCTTTAATATAATCTGTAAAGCCATAGCAATAGAAATAACAACCTTGAGTTTATCTAATCAGTCCTAAAGCTTTCAAAAGTACTCAAAGTCTATTTTAGGAAATATTCTTAGAAGCAATGTATGTTTTATTTGTAATATTCAAAGGCTTTTTATTTTTTAATCAATTTTAAATGAATCACAGAGTTGACATAGTTGATCATAATACATTTGTTTACAGAGAAGAGAAAGCTAAGTTATTGAAAAAATAGAAAAAGGGGCCTGAGGGATAGCATGGAGGTAAGGCGTTTGCCTTTCATGCAGAAGGTCTGTGGTTCGAATCCCGGCATCCCATATGGTCCCCTGAGCCTCCCAGGAGAGATTTCTGAGCATTGAGCCAGGAGTAACCCCTGAGCGCTGCCGGGTATGACCCCACACACACAAAAAAAGAGAAAAAAGAAAATGGAAAAAGGACTACATTAGGAAGCACATTTGTGAAAATTTTATTTCCAATGAAGCCATTAATACAATGACAGAATGTTTAGTAAGGTCTTGTAGTTAGCTGTCCTGTTCAATTGGGGTATTCCTAAAAGGATGGTGGCATCAAACAAATAAAGCTGTCCAGAAACTCAAAGCACTATTACTGACCAGTGACTGTCAGGGGCATGTAGACAGCTGCCAGGACTCCTGGAAGAAGGAAGATATGGGGGAAGGGTGCCCACTATAAGCCCTGGTGATATCACAGGCTTTTTAATAAAGCAATAAATAAATAAATAAATAAATAAATAAATAAATAAATAAATAAATAAATAGAGGAAATGATGAGGGGAAAGAAAGAAAATGTTAATGTAGGGAGCAAAAGAAAGAGAGCAGGTAAGGGCTTGCCGTGAACCTGGGCAACCTGGTTAATCCCCAGCACCACATGCAGTCCCATGAATGCTTCAGGAGTGATTCCTGAGCAGACAGGAGTAAACCCTGAGTCCTGATGGTTGTGGCTTACCCAAACAAAACAAAAGTTAACGTAAGGGAAGAAAACTTGCTCTCTGCCCTCTTATGTTCTCCACCTGATTGCCGAAGTCTGCAAATTAACCTGACTGAAGATGCACCAATAGGAGAACAACCTTTTTTTCTAATATCTTTCTTTAAGCCCCACGGTCACAAACATGTTTGTAGTTGGGTTTCAGTCCTAAAAAGAACACCCCGCCCCTTCACCCATGCTACCTTCCCACCACCAATGCCCCCATCTCCCTCCTCCCCACCCCCTGCTGTCTTTGAGACAGGCATTCTATTTCTCTCACACTACCATTGTCATGATAGTTGTTTCTTTTTTTTTCCCAGGTGTCAGCCAGCTTTATTTCATGCTGCTTACCTAGCACATACATTTTCTCACATGACTTGTATGCTAAGCCTTTTCCTAGCAGCTACTTCTCTACTCCTTCTGGCTCTTTTTGCCTCTGCCTCCCTTTCAGCTGCTTTTTCCGGGCTTCCTTGCTGACTGACTCTACTGCTGCTGCTTCTTTGCTGATGCTCAATTGCCGATGCTGAATCTGATGCTGAATCTCTGTTGAATCCCGCTGTTGGTTCTCACTTCTGTCCCACTTCTGTTTCTAACTCTCCTTTCTTTTATAAATATATTTTTTATTTAAGTAACATGATTATAGTTGGGTTACAGTCACAAACAGAGCACCCCCCTTCACCAGTGTAACATTCCCCCCCTGCCTGTATTCGAGACAGGCATTCTACTACAGTTTTTTGTTTTTAAGTTCAGTAAATTGGTTTTTATCTTAAAGGATAAGGGTTAAAGAAAAAATAGTAAAGGTGTGACAGTGGCAATCGCCGTTGTTTGCATAGGCCCAGAAAAATATGGGGAAAACGGAAAAATAATTCTTGACCTGATTACAAGAAGGCCTCACTCCCGAGGTTTATTGGCATAAGACCGACTCTGGGCTCCAGGCATACCAGTCTATCCAACCCGAGTCAAGATAGTTGTTTCTTTAACTGCACTCACCACTCTTTGTGGAAAGCTTTATATCATGGGTCGGTCCTTCTGGCCCTCATCTTATTGTCTCTGGATATTATTGCCATGGTCTTTTATTTTTCTTAAATCCCACAGAGGAGTGTGACTATCCAGTATCTATTTCCCTCCTCTGGCTTATTTTACTCAGCATAATAGTTTCCATTATAGGGAATCTGTGCTGTTAAATCCTTTGTTGGGTGCTTGTGAATCCACAAACAGTCCCCAGAATGAGAAATTACTTCCCAACCCCTCGTCCCCTTTCGGGGGGAGATCTTGGTAATATTTATCCGCAGCAAATAATAATCCACACAGACAAGATGGTTAGGGTGTAAAAGATTGGGCAGAGAGAGAGAGAGAGAGAGAGAGAGAGAGAGAGAGAGAGAGAGAGAGAGAGAGAGAGAGAGAGAGAGAGAGAGAGAGAGAGTTCTCTCGCAGCCTACAACCAGCTCTCACAATAGGCCCCCTCTTCCCTGTCCATCAAGTTATTTATTGCCAACTCCACAGCGCCCCCACCTGGAAGGTTTAGGTGGGGCAATAGTCACAGAACAATCCTAAGGAAATAGTTTTATATACAACAATTCCAAGAATAATCTTATGTAAACTTTTTCATATACTACAATTCCCCTTTTTGTAAAGAAACAATAATAATGTACAGAAGTAAGTAATATTTTTATAATTGTAAAAGGAACAACTAAGCAATGGTAAAGGAGTGGCTGTTTGCATAAGCGCATCACCAGAAAAAGTATAGAAAAAATTTTAACCTAACACAGGGTGTTCAAAACCAGAAACAGATGTAAAGGACTTAACTACAAGCTCCAGAGCAGAAAAAATCTACAGCAGAAAGATGAGCAATTCCAAGTAAGTTTTTCCTTGGAAAAGCAGAAGTCGAATTTGAAATTCCAAGTTTCAGGACCTAATAGGCCATGGGGAGCTCCTGGGGCAATCACAAAGCCCGAAAGTAATTTGGAGACAGAGATCCTAAGATGAGATGCTCACAAGGCTGCGTAGCAGGCGAGATGAAACACATTTTCCATTCCAGTCCAGATTGAGCAGAAGAAAGCCCATTTTTGAGGCAGTGAATTAGGCTCCTATTTTGAAGGAAGAGGCACACACATACCTGCACAATGGGCACCATCGTAAAGAAGATCCATAGGTATTTGAACTCAATTCAAAAGGAGTTCTAGTCCAGTCAGAAGTACATAAGGGGTCCAAGATTGAAAAACCACGTACAGCCGATTATTAGATGGGAGCTTAAGTTAAAAACCAAAACAAAATGCTTAAGGCAGAGAACCTCCTCATGTAAATGAATAAATTGAGGGTCCATCCAAAATAGATAAAACCTTCTTTTGCACCTGCTATTTTTCCCAATGATGCGCCCACGCAAAAGGCCAAAATACCAGACAGAATTACAATCTAGTAACTTATTTATGACAGTATCTAACCCCTAACCCAAAGTAACAAAAGTAAAACCTTAATAAAATACCATATCAATTTCTAGAGTTAAAAACTAAAATGTAAAAACATTAATTACAGTAATCAACAAAAGTGTAGAATCAAATATAACTTTACAGGATTACAATTATAAAAAATAGAAGAGCTGAAATTTCTACCACGTACAAAACCACTCTGAAAGGATGGAGAGTCCAGAACTCCCAAAAGTCCGACCAAAGATACTTGATGAGTCAGGGAAAGTGGGTTGTAATTTGAAACAGGATACAGCACTGCAACAGTTTACGATGTCTTTCTCAGTCTGAGGTCAGGAGACTTGTCATTGTGGGTGACAGAGATGATTTGCACATGTGAAGGGATTCCTGAAAATAGAATGTTAGGGACTAGGAAGGAAGAGAGAAGGATAAGGAAGAATAAATTGGGGAAGATAAAGTCAGGAAAAGAGAACTATATACAAAACATACAAGATATACAGACACACATATATATATTTCACAAAAATATACATACATATACATATGTATACATACATATACATATACATATACATATGTATACATACATATACATATGTATACATACATATATACATATACATATGTATACATACATATACATACATATACATATTTCACAAATATGTATACATGCATATGTATGTATACATACATATACATATTTCACAAAAACATGGCCATCACTTACTCATACTTACCAAAAAATGTTTGTTGGGAAGGATTCCAAATAGAGCAAAAAGAAAGAATTCAGCTGAATCAACAAAAAGCGCTTTAAAATACAATAGCCAGCAAACAGTTTAGATGAATATCTTCAAGTTCACAACAACAACAAAAGATATATTTTTAAGGCATAGTCGAGTAAATCTGAAAGAGAATTTCATGCACAATACGACCAAGGAAACCAATAATACAAGTAGAGACCAGTAATTCTATCACAACCATAGATGATGCGCACTGTAAAGAGAGTCCACCTAAAAGGTACTATTATGTCAAAATTATGAATTCATCTCCATCTTGAAGCCTAAATTGAGGCAAATAAAACAATGATGTTAGAGTGAAAGAGTGAAAGCTGTTAGATGAGTATATCTCAGTATACTGCTATATAACACCCTTAATATGATGAGGAAGCTTTCTCTCGAGTGAGCCTGGATCAATAGTGGCATTAAGACATAAATACATCATACAAGCAACCACAATGGGGATTCATCATATTCAATCCTATTCAGCGGTAATACCTGTGAAATGAATCATAAAGCATAATGACAACTGACAAAAGAAATGACTATTAGGCATTTATAGTAGATCTCTGAGAAGTATAAAACAGGATGTATGCTGCTGTAGATTTTACCGATTCAATAGGAATTTTCTTGATCTTCCTATTATCAAAATTGATCCAGTGTTGTCTTGAGTGAATATTACAGTATGATGTACAGTGTCCAAAATGAAGTTTATCAAAATGGTTAGACGCTGATGATAATATGTATTTTTCAGTTTTGTAATTTTTTTCCTGAGTGAATTCTGCTAAGTTGAGATCTTCTAAAGGAAAATCCACATAAGTGTGTAGTTTTTTAATTTGTTTGCCATCAAAAGCAAAACATTTCAAATGAATTATTAATACTGGAGGTAATTTCCATAAGTATGTCCTTTTTTTAAAATAAAAGTCCCTTTTAGTGTTGCAGCTGTTACAATGAAAACTATTGTTATCTCTCAAATCTTCTTCTCTAAAAAAATTCAACGAGGTATTTCTCTAATGTACATTTATCTGTAGGCTTGACTGCCAGGGACAACTGAACAAAAGTCTCATAAACCTCAGACTTTGGTGACATGTGAGGCATGTATAGATTTGAACTGTCCTTGAAAGAAGTCATATATAAGAGATTTGTGAGCCTGTTTAGGCCTAGATTGTTCATGTTTTTCATTGTCTATTAGGTGTATAGTTTTAATTTTAATTTAATTAAATTTAATTTAATTTAATTAAATTTTCAGTAAGCAAATCCTGATGTAGTCCCTCTATCAGAAACATCAATAATTCGTGAGGATACTGTTGGTTGTGTCCAGCAAATTGGTCATTAAGTAAACCAATTGTCGCTTTGAAGTTCTAAGGATTGACATTCCTATGACATCCACTTCCCATGATTTTGATGAGGTGACCAAATTGTTCTGCTAATTTACCTTTATGTCCGCTTGGATTTTCTTTGTTAATGTCTTTTTTATAATGATCTTGATAAAAATACTGAGTTAAGTCTAAAATATTATACAAGCATTGTAATATTGAGTTCATATGGCATGAGTTACCTAAATTTCGTAATCCAGTAAATGCAGGTTTCTGTTTCTCTATTTGCATTCTGGAATGTAAGGGTTTTTTACTCTTGTCCGTCTCATCCAGGTATTGGGTGTAAAAATTAATCCCTTGTTTACTTTCCCAGAGGCCTTAGCAGTGTTAAAGTTGTCAGTGTTTTGAGCATTTTGTATTTGATGTGGGGGCAAGCTTGTAGTCCCTGCAACCTGATCCTGGTCGTTCGTGCTTTCGATTTCTGATAAGGTGTAAAGGGACCCCAAATTTCTTGGGAGGGTTGTCATTTGTTGACAACCCTCTCAGGAGAAGATATCCAGGGATCCATTTTTCATCCACTTTGATCCAAACCGGTGTATGTGATGCTTCTTGTCTCTGAATATCTTCTTTAAAATGTCTTTCCCCTGCAGTGTAACTTTCCCCTTGGGGTAAGTTTAGGTAATTTAGTGTGAGAAGAGTAAAAGATAACAGCTCAGTAGGTGCAAAACCTCTTTTTCTATTCTTTTGTAATTGTGGGCCCTTTCCACAATGGCCTGTCCTAGGCAATTGTGGGGGGATTCCTTTCAGATGTTTTATCTGCCATTCTTTACAAAATTCAAAAGTTTTGCTGATATAGGCAGGCCCATTATCAGTTTTAATGGAATACTGAACACCCATAACTGAAAAACATTGTAAAAGAAAACTACAAACCTCCTTAGACTTTTGGGAAGACATAGGGATTGCCCAAATAAATCGAGAATAAGTGCCCACCACCACATGAAGATAAGGTTTCTTTGGAAATAAATCTGTTTGAGTTACATCCATTTGCCACAGTTCATTAGACTGTAAGCCTCTTGGGTTTGCTCCTGCTATGTGAGTCTTTTTTGCTAATGGGGCACATATGTCACACCTTTCTATAATTTCTCTAGCTTGCCTCCAGGGAATCTGGTAATTTACATGTAAGTGGCGAGCATTCATGTGTAGTGCTGTATGTTCTTCTGCAGGTGACTTGAATATAGGCTTTGCCAACAAGTCCGCAGTTTTATTTCTTTGAGCCACTGGCCCTGGAAGACCTGAGTGGGCTCTAATATGCGTGATGAAGATGGGTTCAGTTCCTTTTTGAATAAGCAGTTGTAATTTTTTTTTTAGTAAATTCTGTTTACTCAATGCTATGAGCATTGAGCGAGGCCGTGGCTATCACTGGACATAAACTTACCACATACAAAGAATCAGAAACGACATTCCTGGCTTCAGATATTTTCTTTTTTTTTTTTAGATATTTTCTAATAGGTAAATTAACATTGCTAATTCAACTTTCTGTGCGTACTTATACTCGGTATCTATAGTTATTTTCATGTTTTCTCCGGTTATTCCTCCCCTTCCCCCGCTAGACCCATCGATGTAAAAAAAACCTTTGCATTGGGAATAGGAGAGTCCTGAAAAATCGAAGAAATAACAAACTGAGTCTTTTTCAAAAATTCCCATGTCTTTCCTGGTGGATAATGAGAGGAAATTTCTCCTGTGAAATCTGAAAGGGCCCTTTGTAGAGATTCATTAAGAAGCAATATTGACTCAATTTCCTTTTTTGGTATTGGCAATACTAATATATCAGGGCCAAATCCTAATAAAGATATAGATCTGAGTCTTGTTTTGATAATGAGTTCTGAAATTAATTCCAAATAAGATATCACAGACAGAGGCTGTTTGTTATGTAAATACACCCATTCCAGAGGGCCTGCCTGTTGCAACAATGTCACTGTAAGGGTTTCTTTTGTAGGGAAGATTAACAAAGAAATCTTCTCTCCTGGGATGAATCTTGAGAGAAATGATTTTTGCAACCTGTTCAAGATGTCCAGTTCATTTTTGGCCACTGTAGTTAAATTTCTCGGGCTAAGGCAGGATCACCCTCCAAAGTTTTAAACAGATTAGACAGTTCTGCATTTGGGATTCCTAGTGCAGGCCAGAGCCAATTCACGTCACCTAAAAGTCTCTGAAAATCATTAAGTATTTTGAGGTTTTCTTTTTTGATGGAAATTTTTTGTGGACATATCAATGTTCGGTCCAAAATAAAACCAAAATAAAAAGTATTGATGTGGTGGCATAGTCTGTATCTTTTCTAAAGCTATTTTCAGTCCTGCTGTTAGCAAACAGTCAATAACATAAGAATATACTTCCTGTAGATCTGTTTCATTGTTCATTGTGATAAGGATCTCATCAGTATAATGAAAGATCATGGCTTGGGGAAATCTTTCAGGAGCAGGGCTCAAAATCTTATCTACAAAAAATGGACACATTGTTTGGGAATTCAGCATGCCCTGGGGGAGGACACCGGCAGGGATGGGTATTGTTGATAGAAGGAACTGAGAATGCAAAATGGTGTTTATCATCTGGATGAATAGGAATACGATAGAAGCAGTCTTTCAAATCAATTGTAATTAGTGGCCATTCCTTTGGGATAACTACAGGTGATGGTAAACCTGTTGCAATTTTCCCATAGGTATCAATGATATGTTTACAACTTTGAGATCCATCAAGTCTCCATTTACCAGACTTCTTTTGTATTGTAAATATAGGCGAATTCCATTGAAAAAAACGAAGGCTCAATATACCCTAATTTTAGCTGTTCTTCCACTAATTCGGTTAGCACCTTTAATCTATCAATTTTAAGGGGCCATTGACCTATCCAAATTGGTTCGTCAGATTTCCATTTTATTTTTATCGGTGTTGGTTTTTTTCTGGCAGTGGCCCCTACCAAAAATTCTGAGTTTTTATTTCAGAAGTTCCAGACTCTTCTGGAGCTAATGGGATGTGGAATTCTGCCTTCCACTGTTTGTGTAGGTCACGGCCCCACAGGCATGGTGAGAATGGGCCCACATGAGGTCTAATTATAGCCTTTTGATTTTCTAGACCATGAACTACCATAGTCCTTTTACTCAACAGACAGGAACTTAAGCCTTCCACTCCTTCTAGCGAGTATGGAATTTCTTGTAGAGGCCAATTTTTTGGCCATTCTTTATCAGAAATTACGGTAATTTGAGCCGTGGTGTCTATCATACCGGTAAAGGGTTGCCCTTGTAAGTGAAGTTTAAACATTGTGTTTTCATCTTTAAATTTAGTAACCAGAGCGACGAGTGGGTTGTGAGCAGCCCCTGGATCTGTGCTTCCGAAACCTCCAATTTGTATCTTATCTAAAGTCCCAAATTTGACATAAAGCACTATTACTATCTGGGCAATTGCCTCTCCCTTTTTAAATGTCCAACTACAATAATTTCTCCCTTTGAATCTGAGTCAATGACACCTGTGGCTACTGATATGCCCTTTACATTGAGGGAACTTCTGCCCAGAATCAACCCCATTGTATCTGGGGGTGGTGGGCCCACAATGCCAGTTTTTAACATATAAGGGCATGCTCCGGGGTAAACTGTAATGTCCTCCAGGCAAGTTATGTCAAGCCCAGTGCTCCCTGCTGTCGCATGAATTAATTCACTAATTGTGAGAAATTTTCTTGGGCTGGGCTGGGAAGAATTATGGTTTGAGGACTTTGCCCCTGATTTGCATGGGCCTGAGGATGGGTCCTATAGGCGTTAACCTGCATCGAAAATGTGGGTCCCTGAGGAGCTTGATTTGACAAAAGATGGCAATTTCTTTTGATATGGCCCTGTTTTCCACAATGGTAACAGACGAATTGTCTCCTGGGTGTAGTGTTAAAACCTGTCCCCGTGTTATTATTAGGGAGATTTCCAGATCTGCAATCTTTTGCCCAGTGGCGACCTCTCTTGTATTTTGGACAGAGACCTGGCTTTCGGGTGGCACTTTGTCCCCAGGGGTAGAAGGGCTTTGTTCCCTTAGTAATTGCAAAGGTTTGAACCAGATCCAGGTTTGCTGATAAATGGGGCATATCATAAACATTTCTGCAGGCATATAAAAAATCATTTAAGTCAGCTTGTCCTGCAAAGGGGCCAATATCAATTTGCAGTATACTGTTGATTGATTTGTAGATGTTAAACCATCCTTACATCTATGGAATGAAAGCTGCTTGGTCATATAATCTTGATGAGACAATGGAACCTATTTGCTAGAATTTTGTTGGGGGATCTTTGCATCTGTGTTCATCAGGGATATTGGTCTGTAGTTCTCATTTTTTGCAGCATCTGTCTCCTTTTCGTATAGGGTGATGTCAGCTTCATAAAAACTATTTGGGATGCTTCTGTTTGTTCAATTTCCTGGAAGACCTTGAAAAGTATTAGTAGTAGGTCCTCTTGAAAGATTTCAAAGAATTCGTTATTGAATCCATCTGGGCCTGGGTTTATGTTTTGGGGAAAATTTTTGACTGCCATTATTAATTTCCTCAATAGTGATGAGTCTGTTTTAGATGTGCTAGATCATCTTGGTTCAACTGTGGACAATCATAAGAGTACAAAAATTTATACATTTCTTCCAGTTTCTCTTATTTTGTGGCACAGAGTTTCTCAAAGTAGTCTCTAATTACTCTTTGAATTTCTGTATTGTATATAGTGATCTCCCCCCTTTTCATTTCTAATTAGGTTTATAAAATTTCTCTCCCTTTGTGAGTTTTGCTAGTGGCTTAACAATCTTTTTTTTTTTTCTCAAAGAACCAAATTGGCTTTCATTGACCTTTTAGATTGTTTTTTAAATTTCTAATCATTAATTTCTGCTCTAAGCTTTGTTCTTTCCTTCTGCTTATTTTTGGTTTGTTGATCACTTTCAAATTTTAAAGCTGTCTCACTAAGTTATTTATGTATGCCCATTATTTCTTCCTGATGAGTTCTTGCAAAGCTATAAATTCTTACCATGTCCCACAAATTTTGATAATTTGTTGGCATTTGTTTCCAGGAATCTTTTGATTTTCTCTTTGGTTCCGTTTCTGACCCACACTGGTTGTTCAGTAGTGAGCTGTTTAATATTCCAGGTGGTGGTTTTTCCTCTGTGTCTGTTTGTAATTCATTCCCAATTTCAGTACATTATGATCTAAGAATGTAGTTCAATTTCTATCCTCTTGAATTTATGGAGGTATGTTTTTATGGATTAGCATGTGGTCTATTTTGGAGAATGACCCATGTTCACTGGAAAAGAATGTATATCCAGATTTCTGGGGGATGGAGAGCCTATATATCTACACACACAATAGGCCACTTTCTTCCATTTCTTCTTTCAGAATTAGTATATTCTTGTTAGGTTTCAGTCTGGTTGAACTATCGAAAGGTGACAGGGCAGTGTTGAGGTCTCCCACTATTATTGGGTTGCTATTGATATCTGCTTCCAGATTTGTCAACAGTTGTTTTAAATATTTTACTGGTCCCTCACTGGGTGCATATATGTTGAGTTTAATTTCTTCCTTTTTTACATAGCCCTTATTATGAAATGTCCATCTTTGTCCCTTATAACTTTTCTAAGTCTAACATTGTGTCACCTCATATTAATATGGAACACTCCAGCTTTTTTAAGTGAGTTGTTTGGTTGGATGACTATCATCAAGCCTTTGTTTGTTCTAACTATTCAGACGTGTTTCTTGTAGACAGCAGAATGTTGGATTTACCATATTAGCCGGTGTAGAAGACGACCAGGCGTAGAAGACGACCCCCTAATTTTGCAATTAAAACATAGGTTTAGGCCTATATTCGCTGTATCAGACAGAACGTTCTTGTGCTGCATGTGTTCCTGTGCTCATGTACCACAGTGAGCCAATCACAAGCAAAGGTTCAAAGGTTATACAGTAATAGACTTCCTCTCTGACTCTGACAATCTGAACAGGCTTTTGACAGTGTAGATTCGGGTCCAGACACTGTCTAATTTGCATGCATAAAAAGCCTGCTTGGATTGGCTGAGTTAAAGAGGTGGTCTGAGCAGCCTGGCAGTGATTGGTGCAGGATCGAGTTGGAAAATTCGTTTTGTGGCAATATTCAGACAATTTTCATTTAGTGGCATACTGAAACATCTTTCGGGATATACTCGGTGTATAAGACCCCTGATTTTCGGTTGACTTGTTTCAAAAGTCATCTTATACGCCAGAAAATACAGTAGCTTTTTGATCCATTTTGCCACTGTGCCTCTTAACTTGTGCATTTAGTTCACTGGCGATGAAAGATAATTTTCCATGGGATTTGTCATCTTTATATAAAAGTTTGGTGTGTCTATTGGCCTATCTTATCTCAAAGTAGACCTTTCAGTTTTCTTTTAAGGCTGGTTTTGAGTCTGTAAAATTTCTGAGCTCTTGTTTATTTGTAAAGCTATGTGCCCTTCCTTCAAACCTGAATGTGAGTCTGGTGGGTGGAGTATTCTTAGTGAAGCATTCATTTCATTGAGTTTTGTCATTATATCTCACCAGTGCCTTTGGACTTAGATGCTTTCTGTGACAGGTCTGCTGTAAATTTTTTTTCTGCAAATCTTAAGGATGCTCCTTTGAATGTTCCTTTTCATCTTTCTACTTTCAGTATTCTATCCCTATTTGTGGAATTTGTCATTGTAACTAGGATGTGTCTTGGGTGCTTTCCGTTGGATCCCTTTTAGCTAGTACTCTTCAGGCATGCAGGATTTTTTTTTTTTTTTGGTTTTTGGGTCACACCCAGCAGCACTCAGGGGTTACTCCTGGCTCTATGTTCAGAAATCGCCCCTGGAAGGCACAGGGGACCATATGGGATGCCGGGATTTGAATCACCATCCTTCTGCATGAGAGGCAAATGCCTTACCTCCATGCTATCTCAAACTTTTCTTTTTTTATCATCTGTTCACATTTTTTGAGGATTTTCCATTGTTTTAAGGCTCTTTTCCAATCTCTTCTATTGTATGTAGCTATGTATTTCATCTTCCAGCTCACTGATTCTGTCCTCAGCTACTGTTACTCTTGGAGTTTTCCAGTAAGGTTTTCATTTCACCTACCAAGTTTTTTAGTGCTGTTATATCAATTTGGAAGATTTCTCATTTCTATTTCCATGTTCTCTTTATTCTTAGTTATGGTTCGTTCAGTTTGTTCCATGCCTTTTTTTTTTTTTTTTTTGAGTTTTATGTGTATCCTCATTTCTTCTCTAAAGACCGGATCTGAAAGGCTAAATGGTGGGCACTTTTCAAGTCATCCGAGCTGCTATCTTCATACTCTCTGCATGGTGGAGGCCTGTGTCTTTTTCCCACTGTTATGTTTGTAGTGTGGTGTTTTCTACGTGTTGTGCGGGGGTTCAATGACTAGAACATAAGTGTGTCTGCAGAGTGGAGCAACTGGGATCTTCTAAGGAAAAGAAGTTAATTAAATGAACTAAAAGATTGCAAATCTAGCTTAGAGGAAAGGAAAGAAAAATATCTCTCAGGAAGAACATATACATTTCTTTAGGAACTCAGACTAGATTTTTCAGAAAAACTGAGAATGTTTGTCTATGGAGGGAGGGTGTTGTCTTTCTCCTTCAACTTATAAAACACCTGAGAAAAAGAATCAGAAATTAGTTGCTTACTCTCTTCACTCCTAAAGTGGGAATTTGTGGCAGGCTTACATGTCCCAAATTGCTGGATTTTGTCAAATATGGGATTTAAGAAACCTTTTTGCATCTGTGATTCTCAAATACTGAGTTCAAAATAATCTTTATACCAAATCTCATGTAGGTCTCTATCTTTACTATTGAAAAAAAACTGAATCATATACATGAGTTCATTGTACCATCTTTTGCAAATTTTCTGTAGATTTGAGGCTATTCAAAACTAAAAAAAAAAAAAAAAAATAGAAGTATCGCCCAATCTTTGTCAACTGGAAATTTAATTTCTAAAGTTATTGCCAGCCCATTTGTTTTACTTAAGTGCCAACTCTGAAAGGTGGATTAAATGTAAAAGATTTTATTTCCATAAATAAGTGATCAGTCTCTCCTTGCAGAACATAGCCCTGGAAGGTACACTGGTAACTGAATCCAGGTGAAGCAAGGTATTATCCAGGCTCCTTCAAGCTCTCCAGTAAGAAATGCAGCCCTTCCTGTCAAAGAGAGCTCCATCAGAGTGTAAGATAACCAATTAGCTGAAAGCAGTGTTGACAGTGTGCTGGGTGAAAACCCACTGCAAAGATGACCTTGAGTTTGATTTTATGTTTTGCCAAATCCCCATTTTAGAAACACAATGTTCAAACATTCATGTTAAAATAATTAGTCCTTATTTTTAACATTCTGCAAAATGTTCTGATTTTCCATTAATACTCTCCCTGCTGCTGCTGTTGCTACCACTACACCACTACTACCTCACATATTAATAAATCTGATTTAGGGCCCAGAGAGATAGCACAGTGGCGTTTGCCTTGCAAGCAGCCAATCCAGGACCAAAGGTGGTTGGTTCGAATCCCGGTGTCCCATATGGTCCCCCGTGCCTGCCAGGAGCTATTTCTGAGCAGACAGCCAAGAGGAACCCCTGAGCACAGTTGGGTGTGGCCCCAAAAACAAACAAACAAAAAAAAAACTGATTTAGGCCTTCTCTTAACCATGTCACAGATATGACTTTATTTAATCACCTATATTTCTCTACAGTTACTATTCTCTTTAAACAAAAGAAAACAGGAAATGTCTTAAGTGCCTAAATTTTCTAGCATCACAAAGCTAATAATTGGCTGTGTGAGTTTGAACCCAGGCTTCCAATGTCAAGATATCACCTAATTATCAACAATAATCAGGAAATTGGAAACAGATTACACCACCGGAAACTGAACTTGGGACTAGGAGAGGAACTGCACTTCAGAGACTTCCTGTTATAGCAAGCTGCAGGTAAGGCCTGAGTGTTTTGAGTGAACTGTAAATAGCAGGTACAGATGCAAAAAAAAGGAAATCCAGCAGGAGTCACAGCAGGGAGTCCACTGACTAGATAATGGAAAGTGATTTCATGGCAATTGCTTATTGCTCAGGAGATAAAGCTGGATAGTCTGTAATTCATGATGTTTACAGCAAATCAGTCTCTGGTCCTTAAGTTCTGGTCTTCTGGGACACACTTCAAAACCTCTATCTAGGTCTACTTGAGATTGAAATCCTTTCACTTAATAGCAAGATACTGTATTCTGCCCCCCAAATTCTGCATGTCCCCCAACCCTAGCTTAATCTGCTATCTTAGTATCAAAACCATGTGATGGGGCCAGAGACTTAACACATTGGGAAAGGCATTTGATTTGCACCCAGTCAACTCAAGTTCACTGCCTGGCAAGACAGGATGATTCTTGAGAAGAGAGCCAGAGTAGTCCTGTAGAACTTTTCCCCCTATGAATTCTTTTCCCTTTAAAAACTATTCCCAAGTGACAGAGCGATAGCACAGCGGGAAGGTATTTGCCTTTCACATAGCTAACCGTGGAAGGACTCTGGTTTGATTCCCAGCATCCCATATGGTGCCTCCCCACCCCGAGCCTGCCAAAACCAACTACTGAGCAAGAGCCAGGGGGTAACCCCACAGCACCACCAGGTGTGACCCCAAAACAAAAATTATTCCCATGGGCTTATTTGCAATTTGATATGGTAAAACTTTACTAGAAATACAGCAAGACAAACTTTTTAAAATACTGATATTAAATGAATTTTCATTTTAAATAAAAGAACAACACATAAGGAAAGCTTTTTCTTGACCAATTGAAGAAACTTTGAAATTATGTTAGATATATGAATCAATTAAATGTTAAATAAACCACTATATCCCCAACCCTCTCATGGGTTTTACATTTTGTCTATTAAATTAAACATTTTGAGACAATTCAAATCTTATGCTGAACCATAAATTTAAACTAGTGTAATTCATGCACAGAATTAAATATACTGAATTCAACCCTATTTGAGTTTCATTAAGCAGAGCATAGAGGGAAAAAATTAGATCAAAAAAGCGTAGGCCTCAGTTCAGATTTCATCACTCTGCGTGATATGAGAAATGCTACTTGAGAACTTTGACTATGATTTTTTTCTGAGAACTAAAAGTATCTTTCAACCTCAAAGTTAGTTCTAAATACTGAGTACAAAACTGGAAGATAACATTCTCTGTGCATAAGATTCATCACTTTCTCTACTGATTCCCATCTCTATAGCCATTCATCATCTTTCCAACCCAAGCTACAGGCTAGTGACTCTCTTCAGTACTGTCCAAATAAGTCCAGGTATGTGTCTCCACCTGTGTTCTTTTAGACCATATATATAGATAGGTTAAGAAATAATTGTTAGTGATCTGTAGTGTAGCTATAGTACTAAAAATTATTATTTTATGAAGTTCCAGCAACTTCAGCCATGTACTTAAGAATGCTTTATGACTTCAATAAATGACTATAAAACTTATCGTAAGTTATTCCTCCATTAATCCCCTTTGACCACAATACTGGCTGTTGCACAGAATGGACTTCCTTTCCTATCTCAGGTTTTCTTCTAAATAAAATAAACCTTTCATCACTTGCTTAACCACCTCCAGTAAAGTTTCATACCTACAGGTAAATAGCTCTAATGGGCTGGAGTATATGCTTTGCATACATACATGATACCCTGAAGGCTGCCAGGAAAATCCCCAAAAATTTGAGTCAGGAGTCACCCCCAAGCACTGCCAATTATGGCCCCAAACAAAAAAAAAATTATAGTTTAAATATGCCCTACTTCCCTATTCACCTAATTACCCTTTCTGCTTTTTTCCTAGTTATATGCCCCCCCCAAAAAAAAACAAGCTCCTTTTACTAGATTTTTGGTTAACACTAACAATGTTGCCCTATTTATTCTCAATATGTCTTATTCCCGTAAGTAAACATTACCTATTTCTAATTTTCTGATTTTTTTTCCCCTTGAATTATACCTCCGATCTTAACTAATGTGTCTGGCATTCAAGTAAAGGGAATTTCCATCTTCTTTCAATGAGTAACCCCTCATTAGTTACACTATTTCATATGCATTCGTCCTATTAGAAACAATTTCCTAGGAGCTGGAGATAATATATTGGGTTTCATTTGCTTTGCACGTGACCAAACTGGCCAGATTCAATCTCTCGACTCCATATGGTTCCCAGAATCCAACCAGGAGCAAGTCCTGAATATCGCCAGTGTGTCCCCAAACAAAACCAAACATTTTCTAGAAATTGAAACATGAACACTATGCTGATGCGGGATTCTTGTGTTCTTGTGTGATGGTACCATGGCTTTTGGCCCCAGAAATTATTAAAGGGCATTGGTGAAGAAGCTGGGCACTTAGGTGGTAGGAAGGTCAAGAAACTGTACATCAACCCTAAACTATTATAACCATATTAAACTACACTGCACCATTTATGGCTTTTTGCACTCTAAAGAAGCCCACATTCTCTTGAGCACGTCCCACATATCTCTAAGTTAAAGTTTTACTTCACTAAAAAAATTTAACTTTTAAGTGCAATTTTACTAAGTTGGGAATCACAACTCAGTGATGACATCTTGCATTAAGAAGGAAGGGAGTGTGTGAGGGAGGGAGGGAGAGGTGAAGGGAGGATGGGAGAACCAAAAAAAGGAAGAAAAAAGGGGAGTTAGGGAGAGGAAGGAAAATGGAAGGAGGGAAGAGAAGGAGGGAGGAGTGAGAGGAGGGTGAGAGGAAGGAGAGAGCAAGTTAGGGAGAGAAGAGTTAGAGAAGGAGCAAATAAAGGATGGAGGGGAGATGGGGAAGGGGAAAGAGTTAAGGAGAGGGATGGGGAGATGGAGAAAGGAGGGAGGGAAGTAGAAAGAAGGGACCATGGTGGAGGGAGAGGGAGGGAGAGGGAGGAAGGGAGGAAGGACATAAAGCATGAGAACTTGGGAAAGGGCACAGAAAGGCTGACCAGGGGCATTGGCCTGGTTGACATGTTCATGAAGAGATCACTATAATCTTCTGCTACCAACATATAAAAATATTCACCATTTTTAAAAAGGGGGGAGAGGGGCTGGAGAGTTCAGCAGGTAGGGCACCACAATGACAGCCTAAGCTGCACCACATCCCCAGGCCAGAGCATTGAACCATCCAGCTTGCATAGCCAGGCAGAAGGAACTCAAGCATGACTTAGAACAGGGGTCTCAAACTCGAGGCCTGCGGGCTGTTTGCAGCCCGCGTACAACACTTTGTGGCCCTGCCCTAGAGGAATCTTTTTTTGTTGTTTTGTTTTAGTTGTTTGGGTCACACCCCCCAATGTTCAAGGCTTACTACAGACTTTGCACTCAAGGATCACCCCCACTTTGCCTTCTGTGGCCTCCAGGTAAATTGAGTTTGAGACCCCGACTTAGAAGGACCCTCTCCAGGCAGTTCCCCAGACAGAACATAAAACTTTGCTTAGTATCATCAGGAGGGAGATAAATACTTTGAATATTCATCAGCTCCAATGATGAAAAATCATTATTTCCACAGTTCCAGCACTCCCGTCCATACTGATGTGCTTGATCTTCCAATTCTCAGTATCTACATGAACCTAGCCAAAGACAAGGCTGAAATCAGTTTACATTTCCTAGTTCGGCATTTGTGGACTTAGTTTTTATTTTATTTGTATTCACATCAAATCAAGTATAATGCTAGAAGACTGCAAAGAGTCACTGTTTACAGCCAAGTTTGGGGAAGGGAGGCAGCGAAGACTAAAGGCAGCAGGTTCAGCTTTAAGACAGCAGATTTGGCCCCTTCACATGATAACCAATAACCACACACAAGCATGGGAAATCTGAACCTAAAGATGGTAGTCATCAATCCCTTTATATAAGGGCGTTGAATGTTGAGTTCACATAGATAAAATTTAGCAATTACCTTGTAGTTCATGTCAATTTTACATTTCATGCAACCATGTACTTCATGTAATGCAGTTTAAAATGGTCAAAATTGTTTTTAATGAAATTGGTGGACCTTAAAAACATATATGCTGTTCATATTATTATTTATGGTGTCTTCCTCTGGAAAATATTAAAATTCCAGAAAATAAAATTTAATATTGCCTATATAGGGGCAGTTTTTTTTTTTTCTTTGTGCAACCTGCTGGCTTTTAAAAAGGATTCTTTGGCATGAAAGAAAAACATAAAGAGACATACAAATCTTGGCAGCTGTAAAATGAACAGAGGACACACACTTCCTGAAAACATAAATCTCACTAAATAATGCTTACTTAAAAAAGCAAAAACAAAATAAATTCAGCCAAGGGGACCAGAGTCAATAAAAATGTTAAATTTCAAAGCAAATCACTGTGTAACAAATCCAGTAATAAATGTCTTTATACAATTTCTTCAAAAGCCCGGTCTTTCCCCTAGCATGTGTAAATAATTTTATTTACAAAAATGTACATACAGATTCTCAGGAACTTGAGGTATATTCATTCACACAGCAAAGAGGTAGTCAAGAAAATCATAGTAACTAAAAATAAATTTATTTCTAATTTAAAAAACTTATAACCCTTTGTTTACATTTTTTATGGCACTTGGTCTTTTATTCCCCCGTTCTTCTCACAGGAAGATTAAACACTGATTGTTATCGATAGGACATGTGCTTCCAGCTCTTTCCCTGGCAATGTTAAGAGGCAGTCATCCCCAGCCAGGCTCTCTTGGCCCCACTTCGACCGACCCTGTGGATGAATGATAAATAACAAACAGCCAGCTCAAGTCAAGGATGACACAGTGAGGCCAGAGGACATAGCAAAACTATGGTTCTCCCAGATCAACAAAATGAAACCCTTTGTCTCAAGGATCTTTCAGAACTTAAAAAAGTATACACAGAACTCCATGCCTCAACTGATACCCTAACAATTTCATGAGATAAAATTTCAAATTAAACTAAAATGAGAAAGTATCAGACTTAACTATGAAAATGTTTGTTTAAAAAGAATCATCTCAGAAACTGTTATGCGTGGAGTACTAAAATCTGTGCATTTTTACAACCACCCAAAACTATAAAACTGAAAAGGTTTTTTCTCAGAATGTCTCTATCAGTATGGGAACATTGAGAGAAATAGTGCATCAATGGAACAGATTGTCAGCACAAACAGCATAGCTATACTCTTGCTCAGAGACAATTTGTAATCAATGTGTTTCATATTTCAATAATTTAGTTATGATCTTAAAATGCTACCTTAAAATGTTTTCCTGTTATTACTATTTAAAAATAGTAAAGCTACATGTGGCATAAAGCAGCCACTAGTCAGACGTCACTCTTTAAATTTCAATACAACTAAAATTTTAATTCTTCCTCCACCCCGATCACTTTTAAGAGACTCAGGATGTTTTATGTGACTAGAAGCTACAGATTCAAGAGCACAAGGAACATTTCCATCTTCAATCAAAAGCAACGTCACTGGGCAGCACTGACCAGAGAAAGTGCAATGTGCTACAGGTCCATGGCATTTTTCAAACTCAATCGTTAAAATTTGGTTTAAACTATCACTGCAACTCTGTGCTACAGGTTAACACTGATCTTTGCTTACAGATGTGTAAGAATTGTATCAACAGAATCTCTGATCCTTAAACAATTCAGGAAGTATTAAATGAGGCCCCAAATTCAAATTATTTTCACAACATGACTATAAAGCAACAAAAGGAAGACTTGGCACACGAGATTCAAGTAATTGAGCAATCATATGATTAAAATAGACTTCTTCCTTCATTAATAACCCCAAATCCTGAATTATAAAAAAGCATAATTACTACTCATAGCTTAAGAATGGAGCAAAAATTCCTTCAGTTATTAATCAGTTCTGCTTTGAAGTCTAAAAAGATGAAACTACTTAAGTACATATTAAAATCAGTAAATTAAAAACTATCTTTCAAATAATATAAATTGACCCATGAAATTCTACACATAGAATTTCAACTATATCCTAGGAAACAAAGATAAAAATTGAGGGGAGGGTGTTAAAGCACATAAAAAGGCTTTTATCATCTGTATTGATATCTATGAGTAAACTATTTTTAAAAAAAATCAAGTTCATGTAATTTTCGAATTAACTTTTTCAAAACACAAAGTAGAGATAACAAACATACAACTGTTTCTTAAAAATAACTCGTGCATGGGAGTCAGAAAGTGGAGAACAGTAGAGTGCTTTTTTTTTTAAAGAAGATAAAAGTAAAACAACCCAATCATAAAATGCACACAGCACAGCTGTATCTAAAAGAAAAATGCAAACACAACTTAACCATACTTTATTTGACTGCATCTTATTTAGACAGCTTGCACATTTCAAATCCCATTAAATCTCTTTCCAAAAGGATACGGGACAATAGGAGAAAATTATGCAGCAAAATCCAGTCAAACAGCAGTCCAGTATTTTGAGATACACGTGATATTTTATAGATACTCAACTCATATCTGACGTCAATATAATTTATGGTTATGATTTTACAAACCTGAAAGCCCTGTAACATTATAGCACTCACTTTAGTGATGTCTTGGTGCACTGAAAAGAAATTATGATGCACTACCAATTTGCATTTTATCTATGCTCCTGGAAAGTGATGTAACTCATGATTTTTAGATACCATAATAAATATACACATCTGGACTTACACATGTCAGCCAATACCATAACACAGGGCAAAGAAAAGTTAAAATGTGACAAACAAACTCCTTTACATAAATTTGTCAAGTAAATAGGGAGAGTAATTTGGGGGAGATGGAAAATATCAAAACCAATTTTCAATAGTGATTCTTTTTATTTACTGGCTTAATATTAAAAAAAAAAAACTATTGTCTGGTTTCTGACCTGTGGAGTAGTTTCATCCTAATATAAGAAAAATTATAATCAGCCCACACATCAAAAAAAATGGTAGGATACCCGTTAACTTCTTCAATACTAACAGATAGATAGCTTCATGGTAGCATATATAAAAATGTTCAGCAGTATGAACTGCCAGACCAGTGTCAGTGGATAGTACAGTCAGTCTTAAAAAGAGAGCACCCCGTTAAAAGAAAGTTGCACCAGTTTTGCTCAGTTTTAGCCAAAGTGAACTATCAATTTTAAATGGAATTGCTTTAAGATTATACAAATAAAATCCAGTATCAAAAAGTCAATGTTCCGTGTTACTTCAACTAAAATGCAGTTAATTTTGGTGCTGGGTTATCACATGATACTGAGAGGTTAAACTTTTAGTCTAAATAAATGTACAGTCAATAAAAGACTTAAGGTAGGTGTTGATGAATATTCAACGTATACCGTCTTGTTGGCAATATGACCACCATTTGACTTTTTAGTCCCAGAGTTAAGGCCATGTTTACAAACACCCAGTCAATTCAGCAAAACCTGGTCAGTGGGGGGGGGGGGGGGGCAAGGTCAACAGTGGTGGTTTCATTAATAATCTGGCAAAATAGAGAAGCCAAACCAGAAATCAGCAATGTTAGCTATTTTAGAACTCTTCTTACCTTGAGTAAATCAAACAACTGTGTACTCATCAATGATCATATAAGAGCATAAAAATAAAATTTCTGATGTAATTCAAATCCCTCCATCACTAGGACTGGTATTCCTCTCAACACTAGAGTATGGCCAAAACCATTGCCAACGGTCAGTTGGAAGGGCAGATATTTGAGTGGCCATATTTTTAATGTCATCAATATTCTGCTTATTAAATGTTAGAGCAATACAGAATGTAAAAATAGTTTTCTTTAAAAATAAACCTATAAATGATCCCACCAGCAGGAAGATTATGGTTTTTTCAATCTGTGTATCTTTATTTGAAAATCACTTGTCTTGTGTTCACTTTCAAGACACTACACTGAGCAAGGAACAGCTTTCTTTAAAAATAAAAATAGAGCAACAAACTTTTCTGAAAGGGGGCTTTTGCTTTTACCAACTGTAAACGGAGGTAGGGTTTTTAAAAATACAGTAATTATTATCACAAAATAAAATTCAAACCAAATCCTAGAGCAGAAGCATATCCAAATTCAAGGAAAAAACAAAAGATGACAGATTCCTACAAAACATTTTCACAGAGAATGAGCTTTTTTTTTAAATGAGTACCAAGGTTTTCCAGTTAAATAAATTATCCACCACTAGTTTCCTGACTCAACTCAAAGCAACTGAAAATTTTGTTACATAGTACTGAATGGCCAAAACACAATGCAACTAAAATGAGCATGGTGTTGGCCATTAGGAAAACTCATGGAACTCATTCCCCACCCCACCCCCACAAAAGGCAAAACAAAATCAAAAATCCTGAAACAGACCAAAAAAAAAAAAAAAATCAACTCCATTTTCCATTCTGTTTTTCTGAGAACTAAGCAAACCTCCCCCTAAAGAGTTTGATCAAATAAGTGAAAAGGAAATAAAATCAATTATAAATGGTTATAATGCACCTTGAAATTTATTTCCAGGACCTAAGAACCAAAAGTAAAGTATAGTAAGAAAATGGAACCGATGTGCACCCAATCAATTTGGGGGGGGAAGTACCAATTACTTTGTGGAAGCTGTCCTTCAAAGCTAAGCAATAATCTTGATTAAATAAAATCAATCATACCAATTTACATTAATTTTCTATTCTTTTCAAAAAAGTCTCACCAAAAAAAAAAGTGCATCCCAACTCCACCAACTTTTCCTATCCCCTTTGGGTTATTTGTCAAAGATTTTTCAAGTAGATTGAACTTTTTACTTTAAGGAAAGAAGGGACTTATGAAGTAAACCACTTTCACTCACCTGGAAAAGTATCCAAATTATAAAAATCTGAAATAATTTATTATCAAATTTAGAATTTAAATAAAAACAAGTTTTCTTGCAAAAAAAAAAAAAAAAGGCCTAAAGAAAAAGGATAGCATGCATTTGAAAATTAGAGATGAAGACAAATATCTACACAGGCACTGGCAGACGCGATTTAATTTTATCTTTACTCATTTGTAAGACACTCCCCAAACCTACATTACAGTTTTTCATTCACTAATCACTGAGGTACCAATATTCAAGAATGGAAATTTTAAAATTGAAAAAAAAAATTAAACCTAAAATTGAAGCTTATACCCAACCCCCTTCAGAAAACTATGGCAGGTTTCATGTGAAATGTTAGTAGAGAATTTTACAATCTACATTGGCTTTCAAAGGAACCAAAACTGTGTTCCACTTACTGGTTCTGTGATAAAAAAAAAAACCACCACTGTGTAAATAACATTGTCAGCAGACTTTGCAAATGAACAAACAAATCTTGGCTACCGACTGGCACATCTCGTTGGTACCAAAAGAACTCTTGAAGCTGGAAACAATCTCTTTTAATTCAGAACAAATGCGCCATGCCAAAGTGCAACAAATATTGTGCGACACTCAATGAGACACTGACAGGTAAGAGCTGCATGGAAATTATTAAATCCACCTGCAAAGCAATTCTGTGTACAATTCTGTACAAATTGCATTGCACGCAAAGGTCGGTTCTGCATCGTTGCCAAGTTGTTCCTGGATGTCAGTTTCTCAACGCAGCCACAATTTAAGTCGCAGTGCATCAACTCCATTTAAATAGTATCTGAACAGCCTCTTATCTCGAACAAACCCAAGATTTTCATAAAGTTTCAAAGCAGACTTATTTGTTATTTCTGTTTCCAAAACAACCTTTAAAAAAGAGAGAAAACCAAGTTAAGTTATAACTTCTAGATCTGAAACTAAGTTATCAATTCATTCATTTACAGAGAGCTCACAAAGGAAACAAGTGGGTCAGATATTTAACAAAGCACACACTTAAGGCTGGAGAAGCTGGATCATTTACTCTGTAAGTACGCTTTCAACCCTGGCACCTTCTATTCCCCTGGTCTTTGTCAGGAGTGACCCCACCACCACAGAACTGGAGTTGCCCCGTTGTAAGACCAGGTGTGTGGTCCAAATTCCTCTCACCATTTAACTGTTTTAAAAACTGATGATGAAAACAACAAATATTAATGATGTACTGATAAAGACATCTGAAAAGTAGTCATACATGTTGTAAGACAATTTTCTCCTGGGGCAAGAGAAGTGGGAAAGATATACCTTGGGTTTTCCTTTCTTTGCTTTTGGATAAGTGCTAGGGATTGAACCAGGGCCTTCACATACGCAAGGCATGAACTCCATCTGAAATGCCTCCTTAAGCTTTTTTTTAAATAGGGGCTATGCCCATTAGTGGTCAGAGTTCCCTTTGATGCCAAGGATTGACCTTGGGTTCTCACACATACTCTGCTGCTTCTGTTATCTTGATAGCCTTTATTTTCTGTTCTGATTTCTGTAGTATTTGGAATCTTTAGCAATGAATATACTATATCTATCTTATACAAAGATGGTATAGTGAAAAATATTTTCCTGTAAGAAATGCATGACAATGGGATGAAGAAGGAAAGCTTCAACAGACACTTAAAACAAGTACTTGAAACTGCTCATAGAGCTTTAACTCTCATTTTTCCTTATTCTGTCATATAATTCATAATGGCAACAACTATTATAGTCTAGTCTAGCAATTTGTGCTAGACTTGCTTGAACCTATGTCTCTTACTGTAAATAAAGCTTTACTGGAACACAGCATCATCCATTTGTTTACATGAAGCGTGTAGCAATTTTTCCAATACAAGGGCCGAGCAAATAGCTCTATTTGGTTCATTTCAGTGAATTTGCCGAGTTGAAAGCAAGGCATCTGGACTTGAACGTTCAGCTTCCCACCTCCTGAAGACCTGGTAGACAGACTACAGAGCCTCAGCTCTAACATTTCTAAGTAGGGCTCCAGATTTGCATCTGAACCTACTGCCAGGTGCGGCTCTTGCTGCAAACAGAGTGGCAACAACTTGTGCCCATTCTCTATTAAGACTATCTACACTTGGGCCAAGAAGAGAGTTCAAAGATAGCACGCTTTGGATGGGGGCAGGCTCAGTTTGTGGGGTTGAGCGCTTGGGGGTTGGTTTGTTTTCCAGGGGGGTTGAGCCACTCTCAAGGGGTGCTCAGGACCGACCCCTGGCTCTGCACTCCAGTGAACCATATATGATCCTGCATGCAAGGCAAGCACCTCATCTCTGTAATTTAATCAATTAAATCATTAATTCTTACGGGCGGGCAGCTGGCAGGCCTCCGCATGTGCCAGCGGCCTCTTGGCTCGGCCTAGGGTAGGGGGGCCCGGACCTGGGTCACCCGACCCCCCTCTCCCCCATTCCTCCAGATCTCCAGGTGGGTTCCTGGAAGGAGCTGATGGGGCACCCTGGGTTTTCCCCACTCCCAGGCCGGGTCCGGAGACTGGCCTAGGGTGGGGCTTAGGGGGTGGAGTTTGATCTGGTGGGTGGCAGATAGCTGCTCAGCTATACTCAGGCTGTCACTGGCAATTTCATACCAGTCTACATATGCTCCTCCCAACCATCAGTACCCCAGATTTACCCTTCTTAACTTCAGTAACACACAGTTCTAATCTCTGACCTAAGACATACAGTAGATCTAACAAATCCCAGAACTATTTAGAAGGACACAAATTGAACACATATATCTTTTGAATATTTTATGGGTATTTTCTTTAATTGATGTAACTCTTATATATTCTTCTACCTTGATGTTTCTATCCACTTTTCATCTTGTCTTTTCTTTGTAAGCTGTTTAGTAAGGATTGTTGTTGGAACTGTCCCTCAGTTTGATGCCTATGATTGAACTATGTCATGGAAATTGCTGGTCTTGTTCCTATTGCCTCCAGATGCACCAATAACACTTCATGGCATTGATCCTTGTTTGCATAGACACATTAAAATGGGAAAACACCATACATACAGATAAGTTCTTATCTAATAAATCTCAGTACAATGTACCTTACACCCTGAACATTGATAGAATGACCTGGCACAGGCCTCAGAAGAATGGGCATCCTCCATTCACGCCGGAACCAGGCAAGCTATCTACGAAACATCCAAGGTCTTTTATAGCAACAGCTGGAAGCAGTCCTCTACCAGGAAAGATACTACCAAAAGTCTGACATCGACCTCCTAAAAAGACACTTCCGTTTACACTGAGAAGACTTGACAGCAACAATGACCTGCTCTACAGGACATGGTTCTCTCTAGTGCCCCTTAAGTGTGAGGTGAAACGAGAGGATGCTCTGCACCATCCTGACTGCAATATGGGATATGCAGACTCCAGGATCTTTAATACAGAAGCATGATACCAACAACAGAGACTATGTGAGGAATGGAGGTGTATTGCCACTACAGACGATGACTTGAATTGGACAAACTAGTTTGCCTGGAGCCTAGAGTCAGTCCTGTGCCAGGAAACTTCAGGGGTAGGGTCTCCTTGTATTTAGACCATAAGTTGTCTTTCCATGCCCCTTATGTTTTGGTGGGCCTATGCAAACAAATGCCACTTTAATACCGTTTTTTACTATGTTCCCTTGACTCCAATCCTTAAGAAAAACAACCCACTAAAACTTTTGAGGTTAACTTAAACTAGTAAGCATGTGCATGGAACTAGAGAAATGTACTTTGCCCTCAATGCTTAACGAGTTACATAAGTCTAATGTCTTTAGATTATATTGTGTGCTGCTAAGAAATAGTATGTACTACAACTGGGGATTTGAGGGAGAAAGTAATTGTATTGTACATGGGTTCAGTTTTGTTTTTCTTAATGTTCTTTGGCTGAAAGTTCAAGGCTGGGATATCATCGATGGGACTACTGAGAATTCTGTTTATGGGTGATTGGGCTTCCACTGTAACTTTACCCTGTCCTCTTTCTTTGCATCTTTGTTGTCATAATAAAAAAAAAAAAGAAGATAAATAAAATAAAATTAAAAAAAAAATCATTAATTCTTTTTTCCCCCCCAGAGGAGAGTGCGAATGTAGTCCCCCACTACCACAAATATGCAGTCAAGTTTCCCACATTTGGGGAAATCGCAAGGGTCAGCAAATCCGGAGTGCAATGGATAAGCCTCGCCCTGGGAAAACCACCTTCGTGATCATGGTATCGCCCCTGCCAGGTAAGTATTAGAGTTTTTATCCACAAGATAAACCCCATAACCTAAAGACTTGAAGACCTATCAACTTAAGACTTCTACTCATCTCATTAGCTTTGCTTTAGGTCTCTCCTTTCTTGCTCTCCTAAATCAACCCAGAACTTTTCTTTCTGGAATCCATCATGAACTTTCACACTTTAAGACTTCTTGAAAAAAGCCGCTGTCTCTGCCCTTTCTATCCTTTACATGTCACTCCCAGAATTGGTGGAAAATCCCTTTTTTTTTTATTACCCAAAACATTCTTCACTGGTCCTTATTCAACTGCACTATCAATCCTTAGACAAGTACGACGAGATCTCTCCTAGAGGTAAAACCAACAATAGCAGTAACCAAAGGACATGCTTCTATACAATTTCCTCTGCACCTAACAAACTGTTGAAGTCATTAATATTTGTTGTTATACATCTTTAGCATCCTCACTCTATTTTCTCTATTATATAACTATTGTCAAGCTTTTAAATGAGGATTTAATGAGAAAACATCATCTTAGGGTAATTACTTATGTAATCAGCTTGTAAATTACATACTTAATACTGAATATTTAAAAGAATATTTAAAATCAGGGCCAGAAGGATAGCTTAAAGGGCTGAGCACAAGCACTGAATGTAGGAGGCCCAGGCCTAATTCCCTAGTACTATACTGCAAGGAGAATTCATAAAGACTTACTCAACTAGTAACTGGCCAGCACCCAAGTACAACTAGTAAGTGAAGTCAAAACAACCAGTATAAGCAGCAGCAACAGAACAACTCAGGACTTGGAACTGATTTTATTTATTTGATGGCAGAGAAGTGTTGTTGAGCTACTCACCCCAGTGTTCAGAAGCTACTCCTAGCCCTGTGCTTGGGGGTGGGGGGGGGGGGTGGTGGCATGCAATGCTGGCTATCAAACAAGGGTCATGCATCTTCCAGATACAATGCAAGAGTCTTAACCCCTCTACTGCTGCTCCAGCCCCACTAGAATTGAATGTAAATAAATAACAAGGAGGGGTTGGAACCACAGTACAACAGATAAGACACTTGCCTTGCAAAGGTGAGGGATTTAAAAGCTACCATTACTGAGAGCATACTTATTATAAGCTATACATTTGTTACTTTCACAGTAACTGAGAAAACAGATATTCTGCTTATCTCCCACTTACAAATACGATTCACAAGACAACAGAGCAAAACAAGGACTGACCAGTTCTAAATCTGAACAAGAGCTTAATGGCTTCCATCCACTGTTCAGTGCCTCCCTCATTGTTTCCCAGAGTATAATCAAGCAGTAAATGGAAGATTAAGCTATTACAAAACACTGAAGAGGCTCTAAGTCCAAATCATCAATATTTGGCCATATAAAATATTCAGAAACTGAGGCCAGTATATCTTATATTTACAGCTTCATAAATATAAACTGTGGTATCAAAGACTAAATTATAAAAATAAAAAAAAATTAATCTTAATTAAACTATAAGTTTTAGTTAGAAGAAATTGTGTCAGTATACCCACATTTTCTGGTTTTGTTTTGTTTTTTTGGGTCATACTCGGCAGTGCTCAGGGGTTACTCCTGGCTCTACACTCAGAAATCGCTTTTGGCAGGCTTGGGGGACCACATGGGATGCCAGGATTTAAACCACAGTCCTTCTGCATGCAAGGCAAACACCTTTACCTCCATGCTATCTCTCCAGCCCCCATACCCACATTTTCTAAACAGAGATAATGCATTACTTAACACACACAACAAAGAAAATGTGACTTTTCAAGATAAGAGACAAGGGGTGAGGTTCTCCTGTCTTGCAGCTGTCTGACCCAAATCCTCTCTTGGCACTGCCTACAGAGGGAGTATTGCCAGGAGTGCTTCCTGAGCACTGCTGGAGATGGCATGCCCCAAACAAAAATTAAATAATTAAAAAGTAACTTCCTAAAATAATCACTTAAAATCTCATAAATGCTAAGGCTTATATTATAAACTACAGCATAAAAGTATGAAATAGGAATTCAAAGGATAATCCATTTATTCTGGTCCTCCCTTCCCCCCGCCCAAGAATTGCAGTGAAGTTCCATTGATTCTCTTAGCAACAAGTCATCATTAGGATAAGCCAAACCATTATAGTTCTCGGGGTTTTTTTGGTAGGCAGAAAGCTGGAAGGAGTCAGACTTGTTCACTGCTAGAACAAAAGTGTAATGTCTTTGTCTGACACTTGACAGGTCTTCCCCAAAGTGCTCTTTAAAATAGCAAATTTTAATTTAGCAAATACTCTTCACTGCTACTATGAAGAATTCAATTATTTACCTCTAATCACATACCCGTAAGTGACACAAGTCACTGGGATCTAGAATCCAAGATTCTCAGAGCAAGACAATCTAGTCAAAATTCTTTAATTAGATCAAATTACTCAAACTAAAAATTTTACACTGACTCTGGTGCTGCAATTTATTTCTCACCATTTGAAGGCTTCATTAACAATGTTCCACTTTGTCAGATGGTGTTCAACTGAAGTGCAACATAAATGTTGGCAATAATGCCACTTCTGTTGGTATGATCTGTCAGACTGCCACCCAAGTGTGAGCCACTGAGGGTTACCCTGTCCATGGGACATCCGCACATGGTATCAACACACTGGAATCCACTTCATTTTACTATCCTTTATTTATGAACCTTCAGCCTCATAACCAAAATGTTTTCAGTGAAAGTAAAAATATTAAACTTTAATTATTATTAATATATATATATATATTATATAATATATATATATTATATATAATGGGGGTTACTCCTGGCTCTGCGCTCAGAAATCACTCCTGGTTGGGTGACCATATGGGATGCTGGGGGATCTAACCGAGGTCCATCCTTAGTCAGCACATGCAAGGCAAACACCCTACCACTTATGCCATCACTCTGGCCCCTAAACTTATATTACAGAAAAACCTAATCATCTTGTTCCAGAAAATGTATGTATTGTTAACATATAGAAAACAAACAGATTTATTATTAACTTTTTAAAGAATTATGCCACTTGGGGCTGAAGCGATAGCATAGCGGTAGGGCATTTACGTGCAGCTGATCCAGGATGGACCTCAGTTCAATCCCCAGAGTCCCATATGGTTCCCCCGTAACGTGAGCAATTTCTGAGCACATAGCCAGGAGTAACCCGAGAGTCACTGGGTGTGGCCAAAAACCAAAAACAACAATAACAAAAAAAAAATACTATGCCACTATTGGGAATATAAACTGATAGAATCATTATGGAAAAAACACTATGGAAAATTTTTTTAAAGACCCTGAAAACAGAACTATATATAATGTAGTAATCTACTACTGGGTATGTATTCAAAGAAACTAAAATCAGGGGCTCAAAGAGTTATCTACACTCCCATGTTCATTACAGCACTGCACAGTTTTCAAGATATGGGTGCACCACTTACATCCCTATCAACAAATAAGAGAATTAAAAACGTGATAAATTCAACAGAATATTAATCATGTAAAACCAAATTTTATAATCTCATTGATATGTGGGAACAAAAATAATCACATTACATAAGAAATGACTGAGGGTCACAAATTCTACAAATAAAATTTGTAACTAGATGTACAGAGATTTTCTGTACAATAAGGCTTCAGAGGAAATCTTCAAACCTCCGTTAGTAGGTTCATAGATTTAAAATCTCTGTAAAAGATAGCAGTACAATCACATAGAAGAGGTCATTTAAATAACGTGTTTCCCATGACTGAAGCCTAATCACAATCATATATGTAATCAAGATGTTTAAATAAAGGAAAAAAAATGTCTTTTAAAATAGCACTATTAAGACATTCTAGAGTAGATTATCTTTACCTAAAATGTCTAATTCTTGTTTCTCTGCCTTGGTAAAAGAACTTGTTGCTCAGACTATATCCTTCAATTACACAGTAGACAGTTTTAGAATAAAAGGGGGGGACTCTGAATTATGCTGTGAGTAACTTAAACAATTCTGATCAATTCATGTATGAAAAGTTTTAAGTCATGTGAATATTAGGAATAAATTACTTATATTCTTCTCTAAAAAAACTAAGTAATTTTTTTTCTTTTTTCGTTTTTCGTGGGTTTTTTTTGTTTTTTTGTTTTTTGGGTCACACCTGGCAGCGCTCAGGGCTCACTCCTGGCTGTACGCTCAGAAATCACTCCTAGCAGGCTCGGGGGAGCACAAGGAATGCTGGGATTCGAACCACCATCCTTCTGCACGCAAGGCAAATGCACTACCTTCATGCTATCTCTCAGGCCCTTTAAATGACCTTTTAATGTCCAATTTGGGGTGGGGAATCCCACCCACTTGTGCTCAGGGATCACTCTTGGAGGGTTCAGGAAACCATAAGGAGCAAGGAGAACTGTGCAAAGCAAAAGACCTTACCTGCTGTACTATCACTGGCCCCAAACATCTTTCTGAGGAGTAAGAAATATAGCTCAAAGGCTAGAACAGGCTTTGTTTGAGGGAGGCTGGTTTCAATGCCTAGTTTCCTGAGAAGCCCTGTTAGAGTAGAGAGAACCCTGAGCGAAGAACATTGAGTATAGCCACTGAAGAACCAGAGTGACAAACAAACAAACAACAACAACAACAAAAACCAGGGCAGGTAATAGAAGTTAAGGAGCTTGCGGGCTTGGAGAGATAGCACAGCGGCGTTTGCCTTGCAAGCAGCTGATCCAGGACCAAAGGTGGTTGGTTCAAATCCCGGCATCCCATATGGTCCCCCGTGCCTGCCAGGAGCTATTTCTGAGCAGACAGCCAGGAGTAACCCCTGAGCACCGCCGGGTGTGGCCCAAAAACCAACCCCCCCCCCCAAAAAAAAAAAAAGGAGCTTGCCTTGTATACGACTAATCTCAATTTGATGCTAGGTACTGCAGATGGTTCCCCAAATTACTGGTGTACTGTTTCAGCACAGAACCAGGCTTAAGCCCTGAGAACTACTAGTTGTGACCCAAAATTTAGGGGGAAAGAAGAAAACTAGAATTTTTTTGGTCACACTCTGCAGCGCTCAGGGGTGACTCCTGGAAGGCTCCGGGGAGCAAATGGGATGCCGGGATTCGAACCAGGGTCCATCCAATGTTGGCCGCATACAAGGCAAATGCCTTACCACTGTGCTATCGCTCTGGTCCCTAGAAATTTTTCTGATAAATGTCTAGCATTTATCAATTTTGTTCAACGTCTGAAGAAAAGATTGACCTAACTTAATAAAAGCAAAACTGCTTTTCTCTAAACAATAAAACATATACAAAAACTTTTTACTTGTAGTTTTTTTTCTCAAACGAGTTTTACAATTTTGTTAACACTGCAAGACACATTTTTAAAATCTTACTGAGTACTAAAGTAAGATAATTACTGTTTGAGGGATACTTTCAGAAAGCTCAGAAAGATAAGTTAACAATTCTAAAAGCCAAAGTTAAAAAATACTTAGAAAAGAAAGTGGTAGGTACAGTTAAGATGCTAGAAGCACAGAAGAATTCAACATATATTCATTAACCATCTACTCTATCACAACCATAAAAACTAAAAAATACTGTAGCAATAAGTAAGTAAAGGCATTTCTCCTCTCCTTATTGGCTAAAGAAGAAATTCCAATTAAGTAAATTTAAGCTAAGTAATACAAAAAGGGAAGACAAGACAAAACTGATTCTGTCCAAGATTATTAAAAGTAACCCAAAACTTGGGGCCAGAGCGATGGTGCAGCAGTAGGGCGTTTGACTTGCACGCAGCTGATCTAGGACAAACCAAGGTTTGATTCCTGGCGTCCCATCAGGTCCCTCCATGCCAGGAGCAATTTCTGAGTACATAGCCAGGAGTAACCTCTGAACATCACCAAGTGTGTCCCAAAAAAAAAAAAAAGTAACCCAAAACTTAAATGAATTGTTCACATTTGACTTGGGTCTTAGAAAGACCAAATTCTTTAATAAGCAGGCGAGAAGCAAGAAACTACTGAATGTAGCAAATACATTTCAGAGAAGTGGTTATGATGGAGAAGAGGACAAAGAAAACAAATCAAAGGCCATGAAATGATCATTTAGGAAAGTGGAACCAAAAACTATCCACCAAAAACCAAAAGGGAAATCAGAGTTTGTTGCTCACATTGTCTAAAACTGAAAGAGAATACAAATCTTACAAAGAATAAGCAAGAGTTCTATTTGTTCACAAAGCAAATCCTTATTGTGAGACACCCCAGCGGTATCAGAAGGCCCAAATTCGAGATCACTTCCAGTGATACGCTACTGATGTGGATCCTAAAAAGGTTCTCTTTGGGCCCAGTGATGTGCTGCTCAGTGCTGCTTTAGGCCACAGTAACCCTGGGAGTGATGGGGTAGGAGGGAGGAACGAAAGGTGCCGTAGAGTATCGGAAATTAAACTCGCAGCCTTGAGCATGCGAGACATGTTTCCAGACCTCTGAGTTATCACCCCATCCTGTTTTTAAAAAAAGCATGTAAGATAGGGCCGGAGCAATAGCACAGTGGTAGGGCATTTGCCTTGCATGCGGCCAACCTGGGATGACCCCTGGCATCCCATATGGCCCCCTGAGCTTGCCAGGAACTATTTCTGAGTGAAGAGCCAGGCGTGACACAAAAACAGAAACAAACAAGAAATAACATTAAAGAGTTCAAATTGCTAATTCATCCATTTACATACACAGATGGGGCCAAAGTGACAGAGCAGTAGGTAGGGCATTTGTCTTGCACAGGGCCAATCCAGGTTCAATGCCCAGCACCCCATACAAAAATAATAAAAATACAAACAAAAAGAAACATACAACACAAACCAGTTCACAGACTATTGTCATTTCGTTCAAGATTGAGAAAACTTACTGTCTCAAAATAATTTTTAAAAATATTGTCAGAATTAGAAATGGGGATTGAAGAGACAGTTCAGAGATACGGTACTTGCCCTGCACACAAACTCTGGGACTGCATATGGTCGCCCCCCAAGTACCTCCACGTATGATCCCTGAGAAGAGAGCTAGGAGTAAGCCATGTACAACACTTCTGGGAATGGCCCAAAATGTTAACCAACGTTTGAGAAGCCTGACTCTTTATTTTGGTAAACTAAGTGTTTAAACACTCCAAGCATCTATACTCATGAACACAAGCTGTCCAATTCTCTTCTAAAAAACTGTTAAATTTACCAATCATGTAAATGATTAGAGCCATTGTGTTTTAATTTTTGGTACTGCAAGTTATAATGTGAGATCCTTTGCTATGTACAAATTATCTACGTGGACCAAAATGAAGTGAAAAAAGAATAAAATATCCCTAAATTCCAGAATGACTATTCTGTCCTACCCAGTATATGTGTAAGTTTACTCACACAATCATTTAGTGTGATGTCAGAATACAAACAAATGTGAATAAAGTTTGCATGACATGCCAAACAGTCAATCTCAAAAATGTTTTCTGACATTTAAGATATATATATCTTGGGGGCCGGAGAGATAGCATGGAGGTAAGTCATTTGCCTTGCAATCAGAAGGTTGGTGGTTGGAATCCCGGCATCCCATATGATCCCCTGAGCCTGCCAGGAGCGATTTCTGAGCATAGAGCCAGGAGTAACCCCTGAGCGCTGCAGGGTGTAACCAAAACAAACAAAACAAACAAACAAACAAAAAAAATATATATATAATCTTAGGGAAAAAATTATAGAATAACACATTTCATTTGCATTTCAAAGTATTATTTGCATACAAGTTTGCTTAAAAACTGGAAAGATACATATGAAAATACTATAAATAGAAAGGCAAAGATGGAAAAATTGAAGAACATGATAAAAGACAAAAAACTTTACTAAAAAGAAAAAACAAACTCAGAAAGGCTTAAAGAGTCCACAGATTTTGTACAAAAATATATTTAACAAAAAATAAAACGGGCCCGGAGAGATAGCACAGCGGTGTTTGCCTTGCAAGCAGCCGATCCAGGACCAAAAGTGGTTGGTTCGAATCCTGGTGTCCCATATGGTCCCCGTGCCTGCCAGGAGCTATTTCTGAGCAGACAGCCAGGAGTAACCCCTGAGCACCGCCGGTGTGGCCAAAAAAAAAAGTAAACTGGGGCCAGACAGGGTGGGGGGGGGATGGCGAGGTGGTGCTAGAGGTAAGGTGTCTGCCTTGCAAGCGCTAGCCAAGGAAGGACAGCAGTTCGATTCCCCGTGTCCCATATGGTTCCTCAAAGCCAGGGGCAATTTCTGAGCACTTAGCAGGAGTAACCCCTGAGCATCAAACGGGTGTGGCCAAAAAAAAAAAAACCAACTGGGGCAAGACGGTGGCACGGAGCAGTAAGACATCTGCCTTGCCGGTGCTAACCTAAGACAGATCTCGGTTCAAACTCCCAGTGTCCCATATGGTCACCCAAGTCAGGGGTGATTTCTGAGCGCATAGCCAGGAGTAATCTCTGAGCATCACCGGTGTGGCCCAAAAAACAAACAAACAAAAAACAGTAAAATGAGGGTCACAGAGAGAGTATAGTCATAAAGCACTTGTTTTACACCTCACTGGGCTAGGTTCGACTCAGCACCCTCTATATTCCCCCAAGTCCTGGATTTCTGGGTGTGACCAAAACCAATCAATAAAACAAACAAGCCAAACAAACAAAAAACAAGACCAGTAAACTCGTTACTAAGAATCTGTTCAGGACAAAGTAGTTATCTAATTTCAAATATTGTGAGAACTCTAAAGCACATATGCCCTCCAACAACTGTACCTTGTACTACTCGTAAAATTACTCAACAATATATTAAAGAGATCTGTACTTCCATAGTTTTACATCTGTTTTCTTTCAACACAAGAGTAAAATCTTTACAATCCCAACTGTTAAGCACCGACCACCTATGTATAAAGCACAGTACCAAAGATAGTAGAAATTATGCCTACTACTAACAAGGTCTTAGAAATAAGTTAAAGATGGGGCCGGAAAGGTGGCGCTAGAGGTAAGGTATCTGCCTTGCAAGGGCAACCTGACTGCGGTTTGATCCCCCAGTGTCCCATATGGTCCCCCAAGCCAAGAGTGACTTCTGAAAGCATAGCCAGGAGTAACCCCTGAGCTTCAAGTGGGTGTGGCCAACAAAAAAACAAATAAACAAAAAAAGACAGAAAGAAAAGAAATAAGTTAAAGATGCTTTTAGGTTAAGCTAAAGATCTAAAAAGTGATGGTCTTTCTCTGCCAGTCTTATTTTATGATGAGACTTTTCCAAGTATGAAATCTCTTCCATCTGACTTCAGTGCTTTTTAAATTGAATGAGAAATCAAGGCTAATTTAAGTAAAGGTAAATTAAAGTTTACAGTAAGAGGAATCTTATTCAAATGACAACTGATAAATCCTGGAAATACTGACTATATAAACTAAGATCTCCCTTTCACTTGAACTGAGAATAAAACCTTAGCTCCCATTATTATCGTCATCTTAAAATTTGCTCTAGGTCACAATGCATGTGTTTTGAAATGGAAGTTAATTTTCACATTACATTGGTACAATCGTAAGTTACAGGAAAATATATTATGGAATATTTATTATGGAATACCCTGTGGAATCCTGCCCACAATGAAAGCTCTTGAGAGTTACTTACCTCATCACAGTCACCTTCAACCATGGCATATATAGCTTTCTTAACCAAGTTAGTACCTAGAACACAGATCTGAGTATTAATAAAAGAAAAATGTAATTAGATTTTAGACACTTAGGTAAGATATGATATGCAAAATAAAAAAAGAAATGTTAAATACTGGGCTCTACTTTGAGGCAGATTTTCTCAAAAAAAAAAAATTTAGGGGACCTGATAGTTCAGCAGATAGGGCATTTGCCTTGTACATGGCTGAACATGGGTTCAATCCCAGGACCCCATTTGGTCCCCTGAACCCTCCAGGAGTGATTCATAGCACAGTGAAGAGTAACCTAAAGCACTGCCAGGCATGGCCCTCCAAAACTTTGGATTTAAGCTGAGAGGTCAACAGAGCTTACACAACAGAGCTACACTAGATTCTTCTTAAAAGAATTATCCACTGATATATTTGTTCGCTCTAAGCATTCTGTATGGGGTAGGAGGAAATGGAAAAGAGGAAAAAGGAAAGATACGGTATGGTCAAAACCATCAAGGAAGGCATTCTGTGACTTGGGCATCACTCACTGAATAATTCCTCAGCCAAATTTGTCAAAGATCCAATCATAGGTGCCATAACTACAATCTTACAGTGAGCCTGGACATAGTAGTTTGGCACTTCCTAGTGCAGTATGTTTGTAAATGACAAACAAAATATATTCTAGTTTTGAGGGAGATATATTTGGTACATTAAAAGGAAAACAAGCACCAAATCTGACTCTAAGAAATACAAATCTAGACTGAAAACAGCAGGTAGAGTGCTTTCCTTCTATGCAGCCAACCAAAGTTTGAAACCTCGACATCCCATATGGTCCCCTGTGCCTCGCCAGGACTGATTCCTGAGCTCAAAGCCAGGAGTTAACTCCTGAGCACTGCCGAGCTCAGCCCAAATATTAAAGAACAAGAAATACAAGTTTTAAAATCGCTTAAGTTTCAAGCCATGCACAGGAGTAAGTACAAGTTACAAATAGCGTCTGAGACTGGGATGCACAAGCCACTGTGTTCAGCCCTTTTTAACATAGCAAAAAATCAAATTTGTACTTACACCTGATTCATTAACAACTATAGTGGTAAACTGTAACACTATGTTGGCTAAATCTAAGGTGTTAAGTAAACTTAATTCAAATAATTTCCCATGACATCTAAGACTGAGGATGAGTTCATCAACTTGATTTTAAATTAACACTCATAGATTTAAAAATTATAGTAGCAAAACTACTAGTAACAAGATACTATGCAGGCACCGAACCTTTCATGATAATGGCTTCAATACATACAAGTTGACATGCTCAGACAAGTACTTGTCTACCTGATCCTCCATCTTGAACAGAGAGCAATAGGTCTAGACACTGTGACAGTGGTTGACCAGGTTTACATCAGATACTAGGGAAGCTTCAGCCCCACTTCTAAGGAAACTGAATCTCAGGGACAGGCTTAAGGCTCTGTTTTAAAACTACCCAAGAGATTCTAATGACCATTAAAAACCATGAGTAAAAGATTAACTCAGACCCAAGGAAAGGTAGATCTAAGAAAGAGACTAATGTGTTAACAATAAGAATCAATTTTCTTCTTGTGATGATCCCTGAATTGACATTTACTGACTAACACTAATGTTAAAAATCTGATTGAAAGTTTGCTTAACTAAAGTAAGTAGTCAGTCACTTAAAGAATGTTGATCAAAAGCCTGGTAAGGGGCCGGGCGGTGGCGCTGGAGGTAAGGTGTCTGCCTTGCCTGCGCTAGCCTAGGACGGACCTCGGTTCGATCCCCCGGCGTCCCATATGGTCCCCCAAGAAGCCAGGAGCAACTTCTGAGTGCAAGCCAGGAGTAACCCCTGAGCGTCACAGGGTGTGGCCCAAAAACCAAAAAAAAAAAAAAAAAAAAAAAAAAAAAAGCCTGGTAATACTATTTTTAAAACCATAGTATAGATAGTATTAAAATGCAAAACATTTTTAATGTGAGAAAAAGAATTTACAAGTGAAAATCAATCATCTGCTGGGCATCAAAAGCAGCTAACAAGTAAACTCAATTAAAAGATTAAAGAAGCAAATTCATTTTAATCAACATTCTGAAATATTTCTAAAACAATTTGTTTGCATAACTGCATCATCATTTCTACATATTGAAGTTTCTGCTTCAAATAAAGAGAAGACAACTTATGCATTCTTTAGTGACACAATGTTTTTCTTACCAATGCCATTTCTCCTGTATTTGGAATCCACTGCTAACATGGCTATATAACCTCTGCGGAACATCTTTTTGTGCATATCCAACTTGCAAACGATGGCACCTACACATTCCTCCCCTACCATGGCCTTAAAAATAAACAAACAGTTATAGAGAATAAATACACTATCATGAAGTACTGCAAAAATTATCCAGGGAAACGCAGCCAGTCACTGGTCAGCAATTTTTTCCCCAGGCCAGCATTAGAACCCAGGGTCTAATACAAGGTATGTTTCTCCACCTCTGATCACATCCCTAGCCAGGGCCGGCATTTCTGTGTGAGGAAGTAATGAGAACTCTAGCAAGAGGGCAATCACAGAAATTTCAGAAATTAAAATCCCACCAGATCTCTAATCAGATGCTTTAATTTTAGAATCTATCAACAATTAGCACACAGATTTATTATGCTAATTATCAAAGCCCAGGAGAAGAGGCTTAACATTAGTATCTGCAAATACAAATATGCAAATACAAATACTATACATTTAAAGGCTTGGGAAGGGGGAAATAAATAAATAATAAAAGCTTACATCTATCCCTTGGCCAGAGAGTACAGCAGGTAGGGTGCTTGCCTTGCATGCAGCCAACCTGGGCTCCATCCCTAGCAGCCCAAATGGTCACCTGAGCCTGCCAAGAGTGAATCCTGAGTGTAGAGCCAGGAATAAACCTTTAGCACAACTGGGTGTGGCAAAAAAAAAAAACACACCCAAAATTGGCATCATTTTTATTAGCTATTAGAATATTGTAAAATTTGCTTATCAGCAGAACACTTTTAATAGAAATTTATACTTTCTAATTATTAAAAAAAAAAAAGCTTTAGTGGGCCCGGAGAGATAGCACAGCGGCGTTTGCCTTGCAAGCAGCCGATCCAGGACCAAAGATGGTTGGTTCAAATCCCAGTGTCCCATATGGTCCCCCGTGCCTGCCAGGAGCTATTTCTGAGCAGACAGCCAGGAGTAACCCCTGAGCGCCGCCGGGTGTGGCCCAAAAACCAAAAAACAAACAAACAAACAAACAAACACAAAAACAAAAAAAGCTTTAGTGAAAGACAAATATAATTCTTACCCTAATTGGAATTAATATTTTGATTGGAGGTTAGGGGTGGGAGAGAAAATTTAAGGTAAGTGTGTGCTTTGCAATGAGAGGCCTGAGTTGGGTCCCCAGCACAGAAGGATACCCCCCAAAGCATCAAGATGAGGCACAGAAAAAAAAAAGGGGGGGGGGGGGTTTTGCTGAAGAACAACAAATACTAGATCTCATTTTTAGGACTCTGGGCAGTGATGTTCAGGTCATAAAGCTTAGAGTCTATCTCAAGGCAAATATTAGAGCTTCATATAAAAGCCAAAGTTTCAAATATGATCTTACAGAATTCTCTAAAATAATGCATATCTTCCCAAAAGGTTAAAGATCACATATTAAATAGCTGCTAATCATCCATTTAAGATGTCCAGAGTCACCGTTAAAATTCGATCACAAAAATATTCTATAATCTTATTATGGAAATATAAATATGACAATAGCTCCAAATGTTTAATAAATAATGAGTCTGCAACAAGTATGTTGCTATGGAGTTCTTGTTTAAAAAAATGAAAACATTCGATTTTCTCTTCATAAAAGTAACTTTAGGAAACACTACAACAGCAAAAAACACAATAAAAATAGGCTAAAAATAGGCAAAATTCAATTTATATTAATATCCATTTTAACCTGAATTTACGGAGACTATTGTTAGTCCATTAAGTGGCCTTTTTTGTAAACAGTGGAAAATCATTTAGACAAATTAATTTACTCCTTTTCACACAAAACTCAATTAGGGCAGAAAAATGGTGGAGGGACATCAAATTCAACAATCCACACCTGTACTTGCAGGTTTCATTATCAATAAATCAACCCGTTCCTTCTAAATTCCTTTGAAAATTAAATTTTTTGCATTCTAAACCAAAATGTACATTAACATTATAGAAAACCAACTAGAAGACAAACAGCATGATGTGATTTTCAAGTAACTCACTTCAGGTGTACAAGTGGGCATATGCATCACATACCAAATGTTACTTACATTTAAAAATGACATGGTCGAATTACAAAAGCTAAAGAAGTAACTCTCCGTACAAACCACCCATGTAAAACAATTAAGTAATGATTTCAGTTAATAAAACAACTAGAACAGTTTACTAAAATTAAAATCAGTAGGCACAATATAACTATGCAACTTTCCAGCTGAATAGAAATGGCAAGTAAATCTTCCTGTCCTTTGACCAGGGAAACAATAAAGTCTAGTTTATTGGTTCATTTTGGGGCAAGATTAACCTCTTCCGTATTTAAGAATCTGAAGGAGCAAAATCAAGTTACATTATTATTTTAAAAAGGACTTTGTAAATCACAATGGTTTCTATAAAATTAAAGTTAAAAATAAATAATGTCAAAATCTATTAAAAAAAAAAAAAAGTTAGGGGCCGGAGAGATAGCACAGCGGCGTTTGCCTTGCAAGCAGCCGATCCAGGACCAAAGGTGGTTGGTTCGAGTCCCGGTGTCCCACATGGTCCCCCGTGCCTGCCAGGAGCTATTTCTGAGCAGACAGCCAGGAGTAACCCCTGGGCAACGCTGGATGTGGCCCAAAAACCAAAAAAAAAAAAGTTAAACGTGACTATAGTTAATAAGTCTGTTGGTAAAGCTAAAACTGTATTTTTTTTCCTACGTTGCTCCTGAATTGATATTTAAAAGAATTGTTAAATTCTGTTTTTCCTAATAAAAGATTTTGTATACACACTTTGAACTCATGCTATTAATGTGTCTTTAAAAAAGAAACTTTTTAAAAAGCGTTCTGGCAAGATTAAGACTTAAAAAGGCTAAAAAAACAAAACAAAAAAGCTAAAGACTTGCCAAACAATAAATTAGAAAAATATAAATTGGTATGATGTAGAGATCCCCCACAATTCCAAACACTGCAAATAGGAAGCTAGAGGAAGTTCAGAAAGCTAAATTTAGAGTAAACGGAAATACTATAGTATATTGTTGGTAGTTTAAGGCAGTTTAAGATTTTCAAAAAGGCACCAACAACTGAAAATATCGTCAACTAAAGAGTTAAAGCTAAATTAATTAAGCACAAAGGTGCCTCCCCTTCCTCCAATCCTTGCACCAGAGTTCTAGGACTAGGGAGAAAATCCTGAATTTAATTTTTGTTAGTCAGATCTAATCAAGTATTGATAATCTTTTAAGGCTCAACCTCATATATATTTCATTTGATCCATGACATGTTATGCATAGGAATATTCTGGAGACTTCTAAAATTTCTGGGATTGTTAATTGTAAAAAGTATAACTCGGGCCCTCCAGGTGCTCACCATCTGTGTTCTTTACACCGACTGGATAGAAAGAGGAAGTAGAGTTTATACCCTCAACAGACCAAGGCCCTTTGCCTGGTCTGGATTGTGAATGGGGGGACATGGAATGACAAAAAAAAAAAGAGTTATGGGACCGGACCAAAAGAACAGTGGTAAGGTATCTGTTTGCCTTGCCAGGAGTGATTTCTGAGCAGAGCCAGGTATGCCCCAAAAAACTTAAAAAAAAAAAGAAATTAACTTGATGGCAAGATGATTTTTGCTGAATGGTCAAGGGTATGGCACTTTTTTCAGGTTCTTGATTATTAGCAAGAAAATCCAGGAAACGGGGATTCTGGTTTTACTTCTTAGTCATACTAAATACAGTATATGAATCTGATCCTTCAATTATTTTCCTCAAATAAAGTTTGGCCAAATCATCTTTAGAATTCTTACACAGTTCTAAAATGGTATGATTTAAAATAAACAAATCTGTATTTGTTTTAAATTACTTTTTAAACTTTTTTAATAAATTACTTATTAATTCAAGAAATCTTAATGCCAATCAATATAAAGACTCCACTTTAAAAATGCCCTTTGAGTGTACAATATTTTACATTCCATAGTTCAATACTTCCAAATTAAAAAAAATGTCAAAGGTCAGCCTCCAGTGCATATTTCAATTTCTGGATAATTAAAATTTAACATAACAACCTGTGAATTGCAAATTTATATAAATCAAGACTTAAATTTACTAACAGAAAAATCTAAAACGACAGAGAAGTTGAGAGCTAAAGTAATATTATAACTCAAAAGCTGACTATCAAACTTACAGAATTATTTTCAGTGCAAGAAATACATATACTGGGGCCGGGCGGTGGCACTAGAGGTAAGGTGCCTGCTAGCCTTGGACGGACCGTGGTTCGATCCCCCAGCGTCCCATATGGTCCCCCAAGCAAGGAGCGACTTCTGAGCGCATAGCCAGGAGTAACCCCTGAGCGCATAACCAGGAGTAACCCCTGAGCGGTACCCAGTGTGGCCCAAAAACCAAAAACCAAAAAAAAAAAAAAAAAAAAGAAATACATATACTATTCTAAACTGTGTGCTTTTATGGACTAACACAATTTAATGAATGCACAATTTTTAGCAACTACAATGACATTTGATAAGACATTTCTATTTCCCAGATGTACTACATAGGCACCACAGAGCTATTTAGATACAGTGGTTAGAACCCTGGAAGAGCAGTTTCATAGAACACAAAATAGTTACCATTTTAAACATACACTGAAATTTAAGCCAAGTGAATACACACTACAAATAAGAGTAACGGCATTCATGCACTGAGGAACTACAAAACCAAGGGCCTATTTTCAAATTACCACTCAGTTGACAAACTCAGAAGGGGGAGTTTTAAGGTATCAGGAAACCATCCTGCAGAGAGTTAGGTGCAACTAAGTCCATGCTAAGTAATGGCAGGGGCTTTTCTCTTTACATATCACAAAGTACTCAAACGTGGGTTGCCTTTCTTCAATGGAAACAGGCTAGTGAGCACAGTACATAAGAAATACACTGGGCCCGGAGAGATAGCACAGCAGCGTTTGCCTTGCAAGCAGCCGATCCAGGACCAAAGGTGGTTGGTTCGAATCCCAGTGTCCCATAGGGTCCCCCGTGCCTGCCAGGAGCTATTTCTGAGCAGACAGCCAGGAGTCACCCCTGAGCACTGCCGGGTGTGGCCCAAAAACCAAAAAAGAAAAAAAAAAAAGGAGCTTGCCTTGTAATCTCAATTTGATGCTAAGTACTGCAGATGGTTCCCCAAGTCGGTTATTTAAGTGAAAGATTTCATACAAATTCAAACTGACCTATATTACTGAAAAGAAACTAGTATTACTGCCAGGAGGGCTACCTAAGTACAAAGCGTTCAGTTTTTTTTTTCTTCTATCTATAAATAAAAAAAAGGAAGTGTCTAAGCAAAAAGGAAAGATGTCAATTATAGTCCACAGAAGTCATTGTTACCTCTCTCTTTCAACTATATATATGACTAGTTTCTTTTTCTTGTTTTGGGGCCACACCTGGCAACGCTCAGGGGTTACTCCTGGCAGGTTTGGCCTGGGGGGCCCTATGGGATGCTGAGGATGGAATCCGGGTGCATCAGAAGGAAAGCAAACGTCCTACCCGCTGAGCTATTGCTCTGGCCCCAATATGTGACTAGTTTCTTTTAAAAAAAAAAATAAGGTTAGCAACCATTTCACCCTGAAGTTCCCTATGTTCCACAAAAGGGTATTTCGTTCAAGTTTCAGGAGTCTTGCGGCTGCCACAAGTGTCAGTGGGGCCTTGTACAAGAAGAGCATCAAAAAGGAGCCTTTCTACAACTGTTAACAGTCCATCAGAAGTAAAAGGAAACCATCTCCATAACGATAGCATTCTGTCGTAAGGCTTAATTCTCCAACGTGGCCACAGTAAGCTCGCTGGCAATCATTTTCATTCACCGGAACATGTTTCTGCTCCAGTCTTCACTGATTATGGCGGTAACTGAGTGATTAATTAGGCCTGGTACCCGAACAGAGAAACATGTTCCAATGAAATGATTGCCAAGTGCTTTCGAGGATGTGGGGAGAGTAATTAAAGGCGGTTAAACACCATCATCAAGAAATGTCAACAGGCTACAAGAACCCCGGCGTGCAGGAACGCGGGCTTCGGGCAGTCACAGGAGTGGAGCCTTGTCAGAGGAGTGGAGCCTTGTTCCAGTAACCCGGGGTCACCGAGTCTCTCTTACCTTACACGCGGTGGCGTTAAAGAGGCGAGGCCAGGCAAGGCGGGTGCACAAACTTGTAAGTCGTGTCCTACGTGCGGGTAAAGTGGGTGTGCAAAGCGCTGCCACTTGTGCCACTGTGCGCTCATGCTCCCTTTGCCTTTTTTTTCTTCCTTCCTTCCTTCTTTCTTTCTTCCCTTTCCTTCCTTCCTATCTATCTATCTATCTATCTATCTGTCTATGTATCTATCTATCTGTCTATGTATCTATGTATCTATGTATGTATCTATCTATGTATCTATGTATGTATCTATGTATGTATGTATCTATCTATCTATCTATCTATCTATCTATCTATCTATCTATCTATCTATCTATCTGCCTGCCAGGCCGGTTCTCTCTCAGTCACTCCTCTCCTCTCTCTGTCTCTCTGTCTCTGTTTCTCTCTTTCTCTGTCACTCTCCTCTCTCTCAGTCTCTGTCTTGTCTCTCTCTGTGTCTGTGTGTGTGCGTGTCCAGTCCCTCCAACTTACCAAGAAGCACAGCTGGGGCCAGTTGTGGATAAAGTATCTATAGGTGTAGATGGAGTAGGGCTCGGACAGATCTTTGGTGATCAGTCTCATGATGTCGGGCATCTGCAGCTCGGACTCGTAGCGGACGTAGCGCGCGGCGCGGTCGGCGGCGGCGGGCTCGGGGCCGCGGAGGCTGCAGCCGGCGGCCAGGGCGGAGGCCAGCAGCCGCGCCTGCCGGGCGCCTTCGTGCGGCTCCTCTCCGAGCTGCGGCGGCTGCGGCTCCTCTCCGGGCTGCTCCGGCGCCGGGAGTCCGTTGCGCGCGGCCGGGGCGCCGGCAGTCCTGGCGCGGCCGTGCGGGCGGCGGGCGGCCTTGGCGGGGCCGGGGGCGGCGTCGGGGGCGTCCTTCGCGGGGGCGGGCAGGCCGTTGAGCTGCGGCGGGGGCGGGTCGCCGTCGTCCCGGGGCTCGCGCTCGTCGTCGCCGTGGTCGTGATCGCGGTCGCGATCGCGGTCCTGGTCGCGGTCCTGGTCGCGGTCGCGGTCGCGGTCCTGGTCGCGGTCCTGGTCGCGGTCGCGGTCCTGGTCGCGGTCCTGGTCGCGGTCCTGGTCGCGGTCGCGGTCGCGGTCCTGGTCGCGGTCGCGGTCGCGCTCGCCGCAGCGGGCCGGGGCTGCGCGGCGGGCGCGGGGCTCGGCCGGCGGGAGGACGCGGCTCGGCCCGGGCGCTGCCTCCGCCATCCTGGCAGGGACAGCCGGGGGGCCGTGAGCGAGCGGCGCGGGCCACGGGACAAAGGCGCCCGCGGCGGGGACCCCGCGCCCGCCCGCCCGTCTCTCCGCCCGCCCGCCCGCCCGCCGCTCCCGCACACGCACTCGCACTCGCCTCCGCGCGCGCACCGGCCGCGTTTGGGCCCCGACGGCCGCCGTACCCGGCCCCGCCGCCCCGCCGCCCGCCGCCCCGACGCCCGCCCGGTCAGGACCCCCGACGGACCGCCCCGCCGAGCCCCGCCGAAGCGACCCCCCGGCCCCGCTCACCCCGCGCACGTCCCCGCCGCCGCCGCCGCCGCCGCCGCCGCCGCCGTCTCGGCCCTTCTCGGCCGCCGTCGCCGTCAAGCGCGCCCGCTTTTACGACGCTTTCGCGACCCGCCCGCGGCTGGGGTCGCGGGAAGGGGCGTGGCTCTGGGCGGGCACGGGCGACAGGCGGGGCTGCAGGCCGCGTGCTCCCCAGTGCGGCTGCGCGGCGCTGCTCTACCCCGGAAGCGCTCGCTGGCGGGACCCGGAAGCGCTTGTGGCGGTGCCTGCCGGCGGCTTCCGCCCCACTTCCGGCCCCGCTCTCCCTCGGGCCCGGTCCGCCCAGGAGGACTCTTCCACGCTCTCGGAAGACCCACCCCAACGCGCCGCTCTTGGAGGCTGCTGAGGTGCAGCTTCGGGTGCTGAGCACATGGCTTCTCCTTTTCTGCCAAGGCTGTGCGTGCACTTTTGCCGTCATCTGGATTCTGTGTCCGCTGGCCAGCTGCCATCGGAAGGCTCCCTTATCACTGAAGATGCGAAAACTATCACCATTGACCCAAAGTTGAGCTTATCGTTCCAGGAGCATTTCCAGTGTTTATTAACCACTTGACAGGCTTTCATGAAACAAAGATTTTCACCTACTCCTGTTTATTCCTCAATGAACACAAGGAAGCTGATTTATGTTTCCCCTTGTCCAAAAGCAGGAAAATAGAGTTTCTAACCACCCGAGAGGTTGTAGGTATAGTGAGAACGAACTGCAAACAATACATCCATAGAACATTCTGTGATCGTTAAAGGCTTGAAACGTGTATTCTGTCTTGGTTGCTCTGCAAATAACCTGCAATGTGCATACATTCAATAGCCATTTATTATGCTCAAAGATTCTGAGTCTCCAAGTTCAACCAGAGCAATGCAGAGGTATCTGATTTTCCCTGCTCCGATATGCATAGATCTTCAACTGAAAGACCCAAAGACTGGGGCCTGCAGCCATCTGAAAATTTCCCTCTCACCTTGATGGTTGATACTAGATGGAAGCTGAAAACCTCAGCACAGTGCCATAGAGAGAGCCCCAAGAGGACTCGACTTAGCCTGGGTCCGGAGTCCTTGCGGGATGATGGCTGAGCTCCAGTGGCAAGCATTCCCAGACCTACTGTTAGAAGTCAGTCATGCAGTGTCTCTTATGGTACCTTCTGCTCATACGGGCCACCACAAAGTCTTATCCAAATTCAAAAAGAGGGAAATACACCCTACTTCTTGATGGAGGGTCGGGGAGAGAGGCAAGGTTCTTAAATGTACTAGACACAGGAAATACTGCTTTTGACCTTTTCTGAAAAAACGTAAAACATCAGAGATATTTATATTGAAAGGTTTCTTGAGTCCCTTAAGCAGTTCCCGTAAAAGAAATGTAGCTGGGCAAGTGGCTAGTGGGAGAAGCTGCAAGACCCTGGACACCCACCCAGTATGCGAGAATGAGGGAAGTGTAATAAGTACAATGTGATCCATTTATGTTTTCTCTAAATACACAACAGTTTTCCCAAATGATTATTGTTGAAAGGTGCTTCTTTTTCAAAGGACATAGTTTCACACCCGGCAGTGCTCAGGGGTTACTCCTGGCTGTCTGCTCAGAAATAGCTCCTGGCAGGCACGGGGGACCATATGGGACACCGGGATTCGAACCAACCACCTTTGGTCCTGGGTCGGCCGCTTGCAAGGCAAACGCCGCTGCGCTAACTCTCCGGGCCCAGGACATAGTTTCTAAATGTGCTCTAGATGTTCAGCCAAAGAGGAATGATCTGTTAAAGCTGTACTGAGAGAAAAGTGGCCGAAATGTTCCCATGCAATCTTTGAAGATACATTTTGAAATTTTAATTACAAAAATGTCTCTCTCAGACTGACTTTGGAAGATAGGCCTCTTCTCGAAAAGATGTGACCCCGTTGTATGTATGTTTGCAGCAGATCTTCCTGTTCTTTACCCTTCCTTTCGAGAGGGGCAAAGGCTTCTTGGAGTCAACCTCCAAAACATTGACTTTGTTTTCACCTCACACATAAAACAGGACTTGTTAAGTGTATTTTTAATCAATTATATTCTCATTTCATGGTTTGGCATGGTTTACAAGTACAAAATAAAGTTGTCTTTCTTACAACAAGTAAGCTAATAAGATATTCTAGGCTCCTCTTGATATCCCAATATTTAAATCCCAAGGATGGGCCTGGGGTTGCTGCTTAAGTGGTGCTTAAGAACACATGCAAGGGTTCTTTTCCCCAGTGTTGCATACTCCCAGTCCTAGTACTAATTACATTCCTCAGAGTAACCAAGTACTGCCCGAGAGTGCCTTCCCCAGCATCCCAAGTCCCTAGAGCGGCCTTCCGATTTAAGAGTAATAGGCTATTGTAACTAGAGAAGTAGTACAGTAGGTAGGCACTTGCATGTGACCAACCCAAGTTTGATCCCCAGCATCCCATGTGGTCCTCTGAACACTGCCAGGACCAATTCCTGAGTACAAAGTGAAAAGTAATCCTTGAACATTGCTGGGTGGGTGTGGTCCAAAAAAAAGAGTAATATGCTATTTTAATTAATATGCTGGTAGCATTGTTTTAAACTTAGGCTTATAAAGATGTGTTCATTATATGGTTCATTCTAGAGCTTTGGATATATTTGCCTGCTATAAAACTAGAAGGAACAGGGCCCGGAGAGAGATAGCACAGCAGCGTTTGCCTTGCAAGCAGCCGATCCAGGACCAAAGGTGGTTGGTTTGAATCCCGGTGTCCCATATGGTCCCCCGTGCCTGCCAGGAGCTATTTCTGAGCAGACAGCCAGGAGTAACCCCTGAGCACTGCTGGGTGTGACCAAAAAAAAAAAAATCTGGAAGGAACAATCTCAAGAGGAAATGTTGCTTGATACTCTTCTATCTATATAATTGTTATTTCTAGTACTTTGTAATAGCCTATGTCATAGTCTACCCCACCCCCATTTTTAAATCATTTTCTTTGCTCTCTTTTAACAGTGAAAGAGAAACCCTTAATTTGGGGAGAGAAAAACTCCTTATTAAGTCAATTAACATCACTAATAGCTGTTTCAAAGCAACTTCCCACAGGAAGGAAAAAACTTACCCACTAGTTTTTTCTAAAAGCCAAACATTTTTTTCATATGGTCTAGTTTTTAAAAGGCAAAATCACTGTTACCTACCTGAAAAGTAACTAGCAATGAATACATTAATAATGGAGAGATGCTTTAAAGTTGCTTGACACAGCAGGAATGGCATGTTATTTGCCGTAGGCACATATCCTGAATAATTTAAATATTTGTAGTTTTATTTTACATGTTGTGGTTCTTAATCCTGTTAATCCTATCCATTGTACATAATGCCTTGAATATGAGAGTCCTTCATTTTGCTCTATCCTAGATGAAAGAAAAGGCATGCATCAAGTTTGAAGTCCAGAAAATCCAATCCAAGAATGAATGTTAGTGTATTGATTTGCCACCTCTGATCCTGGAATACTGGGAGATTCGCAAGTAAAGTGCTTTCATTACCCATTTTATTCTTCCCTTTGAATGGGGGCAGGGGTTGTGTGTACAACACTTCCCTAAGTTCCATAGACAAACTCTCTCAACTCTACTTCCCAACCCTTTACATGCATTTATGACAGGGAGCTTATGCTTTCGCTCTTTCTCCAGGTTATAGAGGCTAGTAGATGGCCTGATTCTTCAAGTCTAATTCATCTGTTGGCTTCCATTCACCTGTGGCCTTGTTTGCTATCTTCTTTGTTCTCCTTCTAGACCTGTCTTGTTTATCTTTCCTAGATTTTCATCTGTATATTTGCTGAGCCCTCTTATTTGGATATTTCTGTGCTCACTTGCATGTTCTCTCTCTCTCTCTCTCTTTCTGTTTCATACACACACACACACACACACACACACACACACACACACACACACACACACAACCACTCTGGTGTAAGTTCCCCCTTCAGCTGGTTAGTTGACTCTGATCTCAGTCATTCCACTAATATCTCTCTGACAAAAGTCACCTGTTATGTTTCAAAGACTAATCCCTTTATACTCTATAATGCTCAGTCACATTACTCCTCTATGGCATTTGATCCTGCTATACCCCTTCTGGAAATTTTGCTTTTGGTTTCTCTTACACAGCTCTCCCCACCTTCCTTCGCTGGATATTTCTCAACTTGGGAGAATAATAATAGGGATAGCTAGCATTTAGTGTGATCTACCATATATTAAGTATGTCATAATAGATAGCCCATTTAGGTCTTACAGTAAGCCTGTGAAATATGTCATTTGATTTCTTGGTTAGAAGCCAGACCAGAATTGGGTCACCAGTCTTGTCTTGAGTTAATTACTGGAAAGGAGGCAAACTAATTCTTTTATCTGCCACATGTATTTGGGACTTGGAATGATATGAGCTATTCCTGTTTTGTGTGTGTGTTTTTAAAGAAATATATAACATAGATATAAATATATAATGAAGGAATGTACATAATGAAATTGGAATTTACATTCTGATGCTGTGAGCTAAGAAATGACTCCATGGCTACAAGAACCTGCTTTGCAAGGGTGAGGCCATGAGTTTGATCCCCAATAGAGCATACTGAGCAAATTCTCTGAGTGAATTCTCAGGAACTCTGCTGTCTGGGCTACCCAGCATCACAACTCAGTGTGTGATCTCTGGAGCACAGTCAGCTGTGGTGAATAACAACATACTAAAGTTTATGTAAAATCCATGTCAGTTATCACATTCAGAGTAAGGTTCAGAGTTAGATGGTGCAATGTACTAAGAACCCAGGATTTTTCTCTTTTCTACCATCCATAGGTAAGTTCCAGCCTAAAATTGATATTCCTCACTGTGAATTTTTCATAATATGGATGTGCATGTGTTTGAGGCTTTGTGCTTCTTGATTTTCCCCAGTGAGATATAGAGAAAGGTTTTCAGTAGCTCAAAAGAACTCACTTTCTCAAAAGTTTCTAGCAAGCTGCTCTGATTGGAATCAGTTATTTGCTATTGAGTTAGTCACTGCCAAGACAGGAGGTTTCCCTGTAGGACACAGGATCCTAAAGTGTCTGTGGAGGCATACAGGCATATTAGAAGAGGATAATCGTGGGCTGGTGCCATAGCACAGTGGTAGGGCATTTTGCCTTGCAAAGTCACACCTGGGTTCAATCCCTGTTATCCCATATGGTTCCACGAACCTGCCAGGAGTGATTTCTGAATGCAGAGCCAGGAGTAACTCCTGAGCGCCACTGGGTGTGGCCCAAAAATTAAAATGAAAACAAAACAGAAAAGAGGAATGTTCTAACAAAAATGAGAGTTTCTATAAGGAGAAGGGGATACAGATTCTGAATACATAAATTCGCTTTTCATGATCTGACTGTGAAGAATTAAATGTATATTGTCACCACAACTTCAACTCAAAACATTATTTTATAAATATGAATGAATGAAATGTTAATTGAACTACCTGTAGTTACTAAAATGTGCAAGATGATCTCTGTTCTCTGTACATGTGTTACCACACGTATATCACAGGTACATATGCTGTGGTCATCGGAATCATGACTATTCCTACTCTCGTTTCAGTCTCTCTCTGTCTCTGTCTATTTCTCTGTCTCTCTGTCTCTACACACACACACACACACACACACACACACACACACACACACCTCACAATTTACAAAATGGCTTTGTGAAAGCTTTGAACTTCTGTATGACCAAACTTGTTTGGACATTTTTTTATTTCTATGAAATTGCCCTAACAAGCATTCCTCAGTGAGGTGTGGGATTGCCAGAATATTCCAAGGGTGTCCTAGATGAAAATCACATAAATGGAGTCATGAGACAATGTGCCAACAAGTAGGACAGAGAGCCACAGGAAAGAAACAGGTTTGGAAGGGAAACAGAAAACTTTTGTAAAACTCTGGTCTAGAAGTCTTGGTCGTTTTTGGTGGTGGAGGTGGGTGGGCACACTTGAAGATACTCAGAGCTCACTCCTGAGGATGCTCAGAACCATTATAAGGTGTTGAGATTAAATATGGTTGGCCACACCCCAGCCCCTTGAAGTCTTTTAAGGGTGGGAATTATTCCTAGATCCTATTTTTCCTGGTATATGCATAATATATTTAATTATGAATTAAACATTGGCCTTGTTCTATAACTTTCAGATTACACGTTCTAACTTTTTCTGGAAAGACCTTTAAACAGGTTGATATTATTTCTCTTAGGATATATATGATAGGTTTGGATCTTACTTTTGTATTAAAATTATGTGAATTATATGTTATCTATATAAAATTATATGTTATCTATAATTGCTACAGCTATATTTTTAGTATTCAATGAATACTTTTAGGGAACATATTCAGTGATAGCACTGTTTATGTGGATAAGACTGACAGAATTGTTTGGACTGTAGGTTATTCTAGCCCTGAAGGAAATGCTTTAGAAAAGTCGCTTTCATGAGACCTGTGAAGCTAATCCAGAAAAGATAAGTAATTTTGTAGATTAAATGTTGCATTAAAATGTAAACTGGGGGTCCCGGAGAGATAGCACAGCGGTGTTTGCCTTGCAAGCAGCCAATCCAGGACCTAAGGTGGTTGGTTCGAATTCCGGCATCCCATATGGTCCCCCGTGCCTGCCAGGAGCTATTTCTGAGCTATTTCTGAGCAGACAGCCAGGAGTAACCCCTGAGCACCGCTGGGTGTGGCCCAAAACCCAAAACAAAAAAAACTGTAAACTGGGTGAAACTCAGTGTTTCTTTTGTTCCCTTTCTTTTTCATGTTTGGTTTTGTGGTCAGTCCTGCCAGTACTGGTCTGACTCCTAACTCTGCATTGAAGTCTCCCTCCTGGTGGTGCTCAGGGAGCCAAATGTAGTTTAGGGGCAAGCACCTCACTCCTGTCACACCTTAACACAACTAAGACATTTAATATGGAGATTTCAAAAGTACAAAAGAAAGTGAAGCTAAGGACAGTGAGTCATTGCAGGGTGGGAAGACTGGTGCCTTTATTTCTAATGTATTTTATTTTTAACTCAGTTTAGTATGCATGCAAACTTATATTACTTAAAATTCAACCACAGGACATAAAAAGAATGTGATAACAAAGGTATTGAGGGTTCTTTCCTGGTTGGGGGAGGGCAAATTGGTTTTGGTTTTGGTTTTGGTTTGGCAGCAACCCAGAGATGCTTAGGGTGGGGTACGCTGCCCTTTTGAGCTCTCTCTCTCCAACCCTAACAAAGGCATTTGTGATATTATGTTTATATGCAGTAGTGGAAGTCTCCAAGTAATCTATAAACTCCAGCTGCTTCTCAGAGTTCCCATAGGAGAAAGCTTTGAAGTTCTGGGAGTGGCTAATGGTTCCTTTGATCTGAGTCTTTCTGCACTTCAGGGAGCTTTGGAGGAAGCCAATCTGACTTACCATTGAACCTATTGTTAAGCAAAAGAAAAAGCAATTTCCTAGATACTAGGAGATAGGTGATGGAGTTGAGGGACTTTCCCAGACTGATTCACAGCGACTGCCTTTGGCCTGTCTTGAGAGGTAATTTGATGGTGCTACCAGTTAACCTCGTTAACTCACTGCAAGTGACTATAAAGTCGGCTAATGACCTCCAGCAAAAGTACCTTTAGTTTATTATTATTATTATTATTATTATTATTATTATTATTTCTTGTTGTTGTTGTTGTTGTTAATGTCCTTTGATTTGTGCTTGGCTTAATATGTTCATTAATTTGGGGCCAGAGAGATAGCATGGAGGTAAGGCCTTTGCCTTGCATGCAGACGGACAATGGTTTGAATCCCGGCATCCCATATGGTCCCCTGAGCCTGCCAGGAGTGATTTCTGAGTATATAGCCAGGAGTAACCCCTGAGTGCTGCCCAGTGTGACCCAAAAACCAGAAAAAAAAGTTCATTAATTTATTTGCCAAACAATTATATATAATATATATTATATATGTAGGGGTTTTGTTTGGTTTTCTTTTGAGTTTTTTTTTTGGGGGGGGGTCACACCCGGTGACGTTCAGGGCTTACTGCGTGCAAGGAACGCCCTACCACTGTGCTATTAATAGCTCTGCCCCCTATTTGTTTGTTTTTATTTTTTACCAAAAAAATCCCTTCATGCCCTTCCTTTGGTGTTGCTGTTGTTCTTGTTGTTGCAAGGGCAGGGACCACACTCATACCTAACTGGGAGACGACTCCTTGGGCTTGGGATCACTTTTCAGGTAGGAGTACTCATATACTTGACTGCAGTGCTCCCTAAAGTTTGCACTACGTGAGTTGTGAGCTTCCACAGATGCTTGCCAGCTGCCATTTAGCACTTATCTGTCTTTTAGTCACAGTGCCGACAAGGGGTCACTCTTCTTTTCGTGGTGCTGGCACACACCTGGCAGGTGTTCCAGCTAGAAATTGTTTGCAGCACTGGGGGTTGCACTTTGGCTAGATATAGCCAACAGAGTTGCCAGGATTGTGCTCAGCACATGTGAGACCCAGAATATGAACTCATATTCTACATTTACAGGGTTGATATTTTCTAAATCACCCTGCTATCTAAGCCACCATTCTGTTTTCTTTAGCAAAAAGTGTTCCCTTTTGTTTTGTTTTCGTTTGCTTTTTGGCCTACACTCTGCAGCAATTACTCCTGTTTCTGTACACAGGAATCACTCCTGGCAGGCTCTGAGGACCATCTGGTATGCCAAGGATTGAACCCGGATTGGCCACATGCAAGGCAAACAGCCTACCCACTGTGCTATCACTCTGGCCCCAAAATTGTTCCCTTTTGAGAGACATGAAAACCCCAAACAATAAAATAAATCTGATAAAATCAAGATTGTGGTTTTATAATAGCATCTGCATGAAAGGGTATTACTATTGAATCTATTCAATACAAAATATTTTAAAAATATGTATGTGATGAATGAAAATAATTCAGACATATTCTTTTTTTTTTTTTTTTGGTATTTTGGGCCACACCCGTTTGATGCTCAGGGGTTACTTTTGGCTATGCACTCAAAAATCGCCCCTGGCTTGGGGGAACCATATGGGATGCCGGGGAATCGAACCGCGGTCCGTTCCTTGGCTAGCGCTTGCAAGGCAGACACCTTACTTCTAGCACCACCTCGCCGGCCCCTCAGACATATTCTTAAATCTTAAAATGATTTTTGAAGGGGCCAGAGAGATGGCATGGAGGTAAGGCGTTTGCCTTTCATGCAGAATGTCCGTGGTTCGAATCCCGGCGTCCTATATGGTCCCCCGTGCCTGCCAGGAGCGATTTCTGAGCATAGAGCCAGGAATAACTCCTGAGCACTGCCAGGTGTGACCCAAAAACCAAAAACCAAAAAAAAAAAAAGAAAAAAGAAAATGATTTTTGAAGCAATTGCTTATTTAAATGGAAATTCACCTTAGAAAGGCTCACTCATCACTTAGTGGGAATTTGGGGAGGGAGGGAAGTTGTGGACATCATCCTGCAGTGCTCAAGACTTATTTCTGGCTCTGTGCTGAGCGGTCATTCCTGGAAGTGCTCAGGGAACTATTAGTTATCTATCTCAGTGATCAAACCAGGGTCAGCTGCATGCAGGTCAATGCCTTAACCCCTGTACTATCTCTCCAGCCTAGATAACTTGTGTTTTAGTAAAAGTCAAGCAAGCTAATTCAGAAGACTAGAGTAAGAAAGGAAACTATTTTGATAATGACTCTTAGAAGTAATCACAGTGTGTGTGTGTGTGTGTGTGTGTGTGTGTGAGAGAGAGAGAGAGAGAGAGAAAGAAAGAGAGAGAGATGTGAGAGAGAGAGAGATGGGTGAGAGAGGAGGAGAGAGGAGAGAGATGTTGAGAGAGAGAGAGAGAGAGAGAGAGAGAGAGAGAGAGTGTATGTTTGGTTTTTGAGCTGCACCCAGTGGCACTCGGGGATTACTTCTTACCTTTTGCTCAGAAATTGCTCCTGGCAGGCTCAGGGGACCCCATGGGATGCCAGGAATAAAAGCCAGGTCTGTCCCATGTTGACCGTGTGCAAGGCAAACACTCTATCTCTGTGCTATCTCTCTAGCCCTCAAGGAATCACTCACTTTTGGCAGTGCTCAGAGAACACATTGGATGGTAGGACTCAAACCTGGGTTGGCCACAGGCAAGGCAAGCAAGCATCCTACCTGCTCTATTATTGCTTTGGCCCTTTTTTTTTTTTTAAATCCAATGCCAGAAATCAAATTCAGGGTCTTACACGTACAGTGCAAGCACTCTATCTCTAAGCAATATCCTTCACCCACAATCGATTTTTTTTGTTTTTGTTTTTGGGCCACACCCGGTAAGGCTCAGGGGTTACTCCTGGCTAAGTGCTCAGAAATTGCCCCTGGCTTGGGGGGACATATGGGACGCTGGGAGATCGAACCGTGGTTCGTCCTAGGCTAGCGCTGGCAAGGCAGACACCTTACCTCTAGCGCCACCATGCCGGCCCCGTCACAATAGATTTTTTTAATGCTTTATTTAATTAAAAAAAAATTTTTTTTTTGGTTTGGGGGCCACATCTGGTGGCACTCAGGTGTTACTTTTGGCTCTGCTCTCAGAAATTACTCCTGGCAGGCTCGAGACCATGTGGGATTCTGGGAATCGAGCCTGGGTCTGCCACATGCAAGGCAAATAGCCTTCCCACTGTGCTATCACTCCAGCTCCCCATTTTATTTATTCTTTTATTTTCTAAGTCTCATCATATAAAAATATGCATACATTCTGGGCTGGAGCGATAGTTTAATGGGCAGGAATATATGCTATGTACATAGGAGGCCCAGCTTGGCTTCATGACACCACATGGTTACAGGATTCTTCCTGGATCACCAACAGGAGACCCCCCCCCCAAATAAAATATGTAAGAGCTGGAGAAATAGCACAGCAGTAGGGCGTTTGCCTTGCACTCAGCCAATCCAGGACAGAAGGTGGTTTGAATCCCAGCATCCCATATGGTTCCCCCAAGCCTGGCAGGAGCAATTTCTAAGAGAAGAGCCAGGAGTAACCCTGAGCACCACAGGGTGTGACCCAAAAGCCCCCCCCCAAAGTATATATTTCTTTCGTGTGAGCAAGATCAAATTGTTTTGTGTACCTTATAACAATATATACATTTATGATGTCTTTAGTGATTATTATTACTATTTTATGTATAATTCCTCCTCTTGTTATTTGAATATGCTTCCCCCTTTTAAAATTTCAAAAAAATTCAAAACTTATTCAAATAATAATTCAAAAACTTAAAAAATAATTTGAAACAGATACAAGAGAGCTAGTGTAGTGATTGATTAATTTGCCTTACATGTGACTGCAGCAGCAAAACTGGTTTGAATCTCCAGCATACTATTGCTCTGGCCCAGACCAGGAGTTCTTGTTTTTTATATTGATCATTTCACCCATGGCACTGACTCTTAAAGGTATCCCTGCAGCACCATAGAGCTCAGGGTCCATTTTAATATATCATATTTATATTGTGTGTGTGTGTGTGTGTGTGTGTGTTTTGGGGCTGTATCCAGCTGTGCTCCCAGCTGTGTTCCTGGCAGGCTTGGGGACTATATGGGATGTCAGTAATCGAACCTGGGTCCATCCTACATCGGCCACGTACAAGGCAAACTCCTTACAGCTGAGTTACCGCTCTGGCCCCACAGCTTATATTTTTATCAGGAACATATGAGTGTACTTGTTTTAGTTAGGCAATAATAGGAAGAAATCTTCACTAACTTAATAGACATCCCCACCCCAAATAATTAGAAGTGTTAATTTGTGTACCATAATAGTAGCAAAGTTGATTGCAGAGATATTAATTCAGGCCAAAGCTAACACATTAACTGGTTACATCTTCCTTAACCTGACTGTGTCTAAAGTTAGTATCTGGATTTTACTAAATTCCTCAACATTATTCTAAAATTTTCCTTGTGTGTTTACATTTACTTGACTTATCTCTTATCTTCTTCAAATTTTGACTAAAGGTTCATTCAAAGATTTAACAAAATAGAATACACTACTTTCCATTGCATTAACTTCTGATCCCTTTGGATTTCATCTAAGTTTGAAAGTTTTTTATTAGGAAATTTGCAAAAATTGATTAAAAAATATTTGATTTAACTAGAAAAAAACACAAGAGGGCAATCTTGTACAACTATAAAATATGTTACATAAAATTAAAAATAATTTAGCATTTTGATCAACTTATTTTTAAACAAGCATTTAAGTTCCTGTCAGTGTATATTATCTTTTTACTAATAACAATGTAGAGTGACTCAAGAAAATATAATATTAACATTCTTTTGATGCATTTTGCATATATATTTAGGAAATATTTTGCAATCCTAGAAAGAGACTTCAATCTCTTCCCCCCCAGATAACTATATATTGTTTGATTTCAATTTCTGGAAAAGCAGAAAAAGGGATATTTTTCCTTGGGGTTTATTTAGTATATGTACATTTTCAAAATGGAAATCACTTTCTAAAAAAAATGTTAAGGACTGTATGATCCATTAAAACTCAAAAAAGAGACTACTTTTAAGACTTAAATATTTGTGACCTGATTATATTCCAGGGCTACTACCAGGGACTCGCTCCTGTAGGTACTCAGGGGATCAAACCAGAGCCTCCTGCATACAAAACCCTTTGAGCTATTTCTCTAAACATAACAACTTTTTTCTTTTTTTTTTTTTTTAAATAATGAATTGCTAAAGGAAGAGCATAGTCTAATGACTAGATCAGAGAACATGCACAATCTTTTAAATGCTTTAATTTCCTGTCACTAAATAGGACTGTAATTGTGGTTAATTTACTAGGCACTAAAATTAAGGAGATGAGAAAATAGGAGATTTAAGATAATTGCAGACATCTTTGCTCCTGTAAAATCTCCCGGATCTTGATTTCATCTACAAAGCAAACATAAATAGCATCTGTGTGGTCTTTCTTCCTACTCATTCCTCCATTCTTCTTCCCCACATTAAATTAATTTTGAACTTAGTGTGCCAAACAGAATAGAAAGGGGGTGAGTAAATAGAAATGGTGTTTTTAGGAGCACACTGTTGGGAGTAAGCCTTAAGAATTCTGTTAGCACAGCAGTGTTTGCCTTGCAAGCAGCTGATCCAGGACCAAAGGTGGTTGGTTCGAATCCCCCGGTGTCCCATATGGTCCCCCGTGCCAGCCTGCCAGGAGCTATTTCTGAGCAGATAGCCAGGAGTAACCCCTGAGCACCGCTGGGTGTGGCCCAAAATCCAAAAAAAATTCTGTAATCAGAGCCAGAGCAGTGGCGCAAGGAGTAAGGAGTCTGCCTTGTCCGCGCTAGCTTAGGACGGGTTCGATTCCCCAGTATCCCATATGGTCCCCCAAGCTAGGAGCTATTTTTGAGTGCATAGCCAGGAGTAACCCCTGAGCCTCATTGGGTGTGGCCAAAAACAAAAAACAAAACAAAACAAAAAAAGAATTCTGTGATTAGATACCTAGTACTTAGAAAAGCCACAAAACATAGTAGTCACTTCAAGTTGGAAAACATATTGCCTGCCACTTTATACCTATGTGTGTGACTTTGAGCAAGATCTTAACTTCTCTGTTCCTTATTTGCATTATTTGTACATAATGGCACTCACAATATGAAATTTGTTATGTGACTTAAATGAATCTATAAATACCTTTTTTGTTACACCCTATGGAACTCAGGTTTTGAGCTCAGGGCTCAATCCTGGTGGGCTTAGAGGACCAGATAAGATGCTGGGAATAAAAGCAAGGTTGGCTGCATGTAAATTGCTTGACCTGCCCAATGTATTATTGTGCCAACACATAAAATCAATATTCAAGTCAATGTTTTGTTTAATGTTCATAAAATTATTTTGTTTAATGCTTATAAAACTCCTACAGTCTAGCACTGTCATCAACAATATCTGAATTAAAGAGCATTATTTGGATATGAATTTTTTGATAGAGCAAACAACAGAACCAACATTTTCTAGTAGAAGTTATCTTGATAAAGGTATATGTCATCTATACGTAATTTCCTCTCCAGAATCTTCATGTTTCTAAAATATACAATTTTGGCTCTAAGAAATTTTATTATCCTTGATGAATTTATAAAAAGAGAGTTTAAAAAAGTCTTTTAGATATATAAGAGTCTTTCAAAATAGCCCAGCTGGTAGAGCACAAGACTAGTCTACTATATTGCAAACTCCTAAGTTTAGCTTCTGGCAGTGCACAGTTTCCAGAGCACTGTTGAGAATAGTCCTGGCTGTCCTTGAGCATCTCCAACATTGAGAATGACCTCTGCCCAGTGTAAGATATAAAATTTATTTATTTATTTATTTAGGTTTTTGGGTCACACCGGCAGCGCTCAGGGGTTCCTCCTGGCTCTACACTCAGAAATCACTCCTGGCAGGTTGGGGGGACCATATAGGATGCCGGGATTCGAACCACTGTCCTTCTGCATGCAAGACAAACACCCTATCTCCATGCTATCTCTCCAGCCTCCAAATTTACTTTTATAAAGAAAAGTTTATCTCAAAATATAGAGTACAGGAGCAATGCTGTTTTTGCAGTGGCATGTTATAGCAAAGGTAGGAATTGTATATATTAGATTAAATACAAAAATATAAATTTAACTACTTTTTAATTATGTCACATCTTTTCCAAGAACTTTATTGTAGTCTTCTAAATTTTTTAGTCAACATAGTACTGGCAATCCTTGACACTGCAATTAAAGAAGAAAGAGAGGGGTCGGAGAGGTAGCATGGAGGTAAGTCATTTGCCTTGCATACAGAAGGTTGGTGATTCAAATCCCGGCATTCCATATGGTCCGCTGAGCCTGCCAGGAGCAATTTCTGAGCGTAGAGCCAGGAGAAACCCCTGAGTACTGCTGGGTGTGACCCAAAAACCAAAAACCAAAAAAAAGGGGGGGAGGGAGAAATTAATGAAAAAAAATTGGTAAAAATAAGTCAGTTATTACTATTCACAGATGACATGGTGTTGCACATAGAAAACCTTCAAGACTCCTAGATGCAATCCTAGTAACTATGAACTTATATAATAAGATGGCAGGCTACACAAATGAATACACAGAAATCTGTTGCCTTTTCTTTTCTTTTCTTTTTTTATGGGGGGCGGCGGATGTATCTGCCAATGTTCAAGCCTTACTTTGAGCTTTACTTAGGAATCACTCCTGGTGATCTGAGAGATGATAAAAGGGGCTAGGGATTGAATCAGAGTCAGTCATGTGTAAGACAAGTGCCCTACCTGCTGCCCCATCTCTCTGGCCCTTTTCTTTTTCATTCTTATATGCAAGAAATGATGTAGAAAGAAAAATAAAAACCATTTATGATCATGTAAAAAAATAAATAAACCAAAATCTCAAGTATCTAGGAATCGATCTACCCAAGGACGTGAAAAACTTATTTAATGAAAATTATAATTTACTTTTGAAACTTAACAAAGGACCTTATTGGAAAATGGAAATATATTTCTTGTCCATAGATTGAAGAATCAACACCATTAAAATGACCAACTTGGGCCAGAGCAATAGGACAGAGATTAAGGCACCTTGAATTACTCTAACCCAATTCAATCCCCAACAGCAGCCCATATCGCCCCAGCTCAGACGAGCTGTCAGGAATGGTCTTCAAGCACCACAGAGTTTGGCCCAACTCCCCAAACCCTTAAACTCCCCAAACACTTAAATGACCACTCCACTCCAAAAAATTTACATATGATTTCTCATCAAAATCCCCATGGCATTCTTTGAGGACTTTGGAATGAATACAATCTAAAATTCATATTGAACCATAAGGCAATTCTGAGGAAAAAGTGTTGGGACCTGGGTTCTGAACAAGGAGAGACTCCATTTTATAAGGGACACATGGCAGGCTTCTCAGGGTTTGAGCAGGGAGAGACGCCATTTTATAAGGACCACATAGTGTCAGCCACATGCTAGGTCTCCACGAGCCTATTTCCATAGATCCCGCCCCCAGTTACCTGGCCATACCAGGGAGCCTATCAGGGAAAGAAAGGGAGCAATAGGAAGGTACCCCAGGACAATAGCCAATCATTTTAAGGATCATCAGAAAGCTGGAACCTTCCTAGATTTTTCCCTAAATAATCTTCCTCATGACCTTGGGTGGGGCTCATCTCCTTCAGGGGATGCCCTGGCTGGAACTTATTGGCAGAAGAATTAAAGTATTAAACTTTATTCCAGTTGAGTGGTCTCATCCTTGGAGAGTTACATTACATTGCATTACATTCCCAGACTTTAATCTTTGCTACAAAGCTATAGTAATCAAAACTGTGTGGTACTTCAACGAAGACAGACTCTCAGATCAAAGGAATAGAATTGAGAGCTAATAGGTAAATCCTTAAATTTATGGACAATTCTGTTTATGACAAAGGGACTATATGCATGAAGTAGAGAAAAGACAGCTAAAGAGCTATCAAAGGACAAATGATACTGGAAAGATTGGATGACCACATGCAAAAAGAAGAAGGAAGAGGAGGAAGAGGAGGAGGAGGAAAACAACTTTAACCCTCCCTCATTGTGTAACAAAGTTTAATCAACATTTGATATTTGGGGCAGGAATGATAGCACAGCGGTAGAGTGTTTGCATTGTACGCAGCTGATCTAGAACAGACAGTGGTTTGAATCCTGGCATCCCATATGGTCCCGTGAGTCTGCTAGGAGCGATTTCTGAGTGCAGAACCAGGAGTAACCCCTGAGTGCCAAAAAAAAAAAAAAAACTAAAAAATACAAATTTTGATATTTGTCTCTAAAGAATGCATTGAGAAAAAAAATGTAGGAAGGACACTTCAAAATCTTGACTTCAGAGGAGTCTTCAACAATACCAGCTTGTTAGCAAAGAAAATAAAACAATAAATACATAAATGGAATTACATCAAGCTATATAGCTTTATAGCAAAAATAATTAGGCTTCAAATCAAAAGACACTCTTTTTTTTTTTTTTCAGGCCACACCAGTTTGATGCTCAGGGGTTACTCCTGGCTAAGCGCTCAGAAATCACCCCTGGCTTGGGGGGACCATATGGGATGCCGGGGGATCGAACTGCAGTCCTTCCTTGGCTAGCGCTTGCAAGGCAGACACCTTACCTCTAGCGCCACCTCACCGGCCTCAAGATACTCTTGATTGGGAGAAAATATGTTCACATACATCAGACAAAGGGCTTACATCTGTTAAAGTCCAGAAGTCATAATGGCCACCCAAAAGACCACCAGGGAGACAGGAAGTAATGTAAATGGCAAGGGAATTTATTCCAGCAAGCTGGGGTCCAGTATCTCCTGAGAAATAAGGACCCAGAGAATGGTTCATATGTCAAATTTAAAGGGATACCTAACCCAGAGCCACAGTTCTGTATCATCTGGTCATCTGTCAGCTGCTGTTTCGCCTTATATGGGTGTAATTCCTGGCATTTACCCTTAGGGTCTGATCCCAAGAACTGGCTGTTCTTCTGGGCCTAGTCTTTCTACCTTAAAACTGCAGCCTGCCATGGCTGCATTTAGGCTCACAGCAAAGTCCAAAGTCACATTCACAGCAGTTAACTTCCTTAAGCAAGCAGAGTACAGAAGCCAAAGAAAAGGCACACCATATTCTAACCTCAACATTTAGGTTACAGTTAATATCCAAGATGTAGAAAGCAATCTCAAAGCTGAACAACGACAAAAATCTCAATAATTTCTTCAAATGGGGACGGGGAGTCCTGAAGGATAGTATAGCAGGAAAGGCACAAGTTTTGCATGCAGGTGGTCTCAGTTCAATCCCCAGCACCACGCATGATTTCCGAAGCCCTTCCAGGAGCATTCCCTGAGAGGAAAGCCAGGCATGAGCCCCAGGTACCATCAGGTATAGCATCCCCCAAATAAAAGATATCTAATTTTATAAACATGGAAATAATGTTTTTGCATACTATTTTTAGAATACACTTCTAAACAATTAATAATCAGATTATTGATAATCTCTGGATGCAATAAATAAGAATATTTATCTTTAATTTTTTTAGTTATCATGCTTTATTTTTGTAATAAAATAATGATTTTTGTTGTTGTTGTATATTTTGTTCATTTTTTGCAGTGCCAGGGATCAAACTTGGCCCTCACACATACATACTGAACCACATCCATTTTGACATATTTTTTCCCTTTTTAAAGGGTGTGGGAGCTTTTGGGCCACACCTGGCAGTACTCAGGGGTTACTCCTGGCTCTGCCCTCAGAAATTGCTCCTTGCAGACTCAGGGGACCATTGAAGATGCCGGGAATAACCCGAATCAAACCCAGGAATCAAACACCCTACCACTGTACTATCGCTCTGGCCCTGTTTTCCTTTTCGTTTGTATTTTGTTTGGGGACCACACTCAGCAGTGCTTGCGAGCTATTACAGACTCTGTACCCAGAAGTCACTCTCAAATATGTTTGAGGGACCTAGAAGTACTTGAGGATTATCCCTGGGGCTCCCACATACTGGCAATATTCATAGTCCATCAAATCTCTCAGTGCCCTGTTTTTTTTTTTCCTCACTAATTTCAAACAAAGTTGTCTCCTGTCTCCTTTCCTGCCTCTCAGTTATTTTTGCCTGGGAGTTTTCACACCTGATGTGGGCTAGCCAGAAGTCCTGAGAAAGAATGCAGTGTGCTCTGGAGTCACAGATATTTTAACAATTCCATGTATTTCTTGCTACTACTCAATTCTTTCCTAAGTACACATTTGCAAATCCTTTGTTTTCTAAGACCTAAACTAATTTGCTTAGGAAAATATCCCAACTTTGAAATTTTTTGTTAGGGGGTCGAATTCCCACATCTCTTTCACTTAAAAAAACACACACACAAAACATTAGTATCGGGCCTGGAGAGATAGCACAGTGATGTTTGCCTTGCAAGCTGCTGATCCAGAACCTAAGGTGGTTGGTTCGAATCCCGGTGTCCCATATGGTCCCCCGTGCCTGCCAGGAGCTATTTCTGAGCAGACAGCCAGGAGTAACCCCTGAGCACCGCCAGGTGTGACCCAAAAACTAAAAAAAAAAAAAAAAAAAAAAAAATTAGTATCATGGGTGTGCTGCCTCTTTCCTGTGAAATGTGGTGTTAACATACCTTCTGGTTGTAGTGCTAACCAGTGGTCACTGCAGGGCTTGCCAGGATCTCATGCCTGCCCACAGTGCTCACGCATCTTTTAATCTGTGATCTCCTGTTGATTAAATACAAAATATTAAGTCTAAAGTCCACGTGTGGTGAGACCGCACCAGGCACCATGTTTCTAACTCCTCAGGCAGATGGGTCTGAAGACGCAGGATAACAGAGGAGAAATAATTCACAAGCAGTCCAAGTTTCATCAGAGACAACTTGCTTTTATTCCATGGCTCTATTTGCCATGTGCATTTCCTCACATGTGTTCTCTGCTAAGCTTTCTGGTCCCCTTTCTCTCTGGCTTTTGCTGCTTCTTCCTTCATATCTCTCTCTCCCCTCTCTCTCTCTCTCCCCCTCTCTCTCCTCTCTCTCCCCTCTCTCTCCTCTCTCTCTCCTCTCTCTTCTCTCTCTCCTCTCTCTCTCCCTCCCTCCCTTCCTCCCTCCCTCCATCCCTTCCTCCCTCTTTCCACCCATGCCAGCACCTTTTATTCTTTATTCAAAACCTCAGACCACCCCAGGTATGGATGAGTCTGACCATCCAGGTGGGATTAACATCTCAAAAGGAAGTTTAGGGTGTACTCATAGACACCAACCTGTGGTACAGCCAATAATCAGAGTTTCCAGGATTAAGCTTGGATATGTAGTGGCCCCAGGGATCATGTCGACAGCTCCAGGTTCACAAAGCAGGTGCTTTTACTGGGCCATCTCCTGGATCTTTAATGTTGTGTTAGGATGTTACAGTAGAAGTGGTATGGAGGAGCACCAGGTGAATCTAGTCTCTTTAAATCTCTCCCATGGATGGTGAGGGTGGAGGATATGGGATACAGGATGGGAATGGAGGTGGAAAAAGCAACCAATCAAAATAGATAATGGGGTGGCTGGGGGTGGGAGATGGCAGCAGATAAAAAGTAAGTCCCAACCCTTCCCTCACTCTTTCTTCTCTCTCATGTAACCTCTCTCATGTAACCAGATGGCATACTCATATTGGACTTGGAGGCCCAGTGGCAGATACTGAGCGCCCATAAGCAGGTGATGGTGGCCAGAGAATGGATATAATAGGGACAGCATATGTTGATTCCAAGAAAGGCCCAGAAATTATATTTCAGATGAGGATACAAACATGGCAGAGTGTGATGAAGGGACAAGAGCAGATTATTGGGCACTGGTGATGAGCAGACAGTGAGGGATGGGACTTAGGAATTTGTGTACAGAACTATGAAATGTGTGTCCAGATGAGTAATGTTGTACATGGGTAAAGGAGAGGCCTGGATGTTTGGGGGGGGGGGGATGACGCAGGACCATCTGCTTAAACTACAATAACAATTTATGAACCAATGAGTTTTATATGCAAATCTTTCATACAATTATGAGCACAGGAAAATATAATTTTATGCTAACAAATCATATACTTTATTTTCTGGTTTTGAGGTCATTCTTGGGGGTGCTCAGACTTTTCTCTAGCTCTGCCTGCCCTCAGTATCATTTCTGGTTGGGCCTGGGGGACTATATGTGGTGTCAGATATTAAACCTGATTCAACCACATGCAAAGGAAGTGTCCTATCTGCATATTTCTCCAGCCCCTGGTTCAAATGCTTTTTTAACCACTTGTGGATATTCCACAAGGATAGGACTCTATAACTAAATTATTAGGTCAAGGACATAGAATTTTTAGGTCAAAACCTATACAAGAGGAATTATTAGATCAATGGCACTTCTTTTTTTTTTTTGGTTTTTCGGACCACACCCGTTTGATGCTCAGGGGTTACTCCTGGCTAAGCGCTCAGAAATTGCCCCTGGCTTGGGGGGACCATATGGGACGCCGGGGGATCGAACCTCAGTCCTTCCTTGGCTAGCGCTTGCAAGGCAGACACCTTACCTCTAGCGCCACCTCGCCGGCCCCTCAATAGCACTTCAATAAATATTTTTTTCAAATGACTGCAAAGAAGTTTTTCTAATTCAGTCTCAAGTCTATTCTAACATAGCATTTTTATCAAACTTGAATTTTTTGTTTATCACTTAGTTAAAAACGATAACTTCTTTTGATTGGCTTTCCAAATATTTTATTTCTTGTTTTGTTTTTAGACCACATCTGGCACATCTGGCAGCTCTCAGGGGTTCTGCACTCAGAAATCACTCCTGACAGACTTGGGGGACCAGATGAGATGCCAGGGATCAAACCTGAGTCAGCTACGTGCAAGGCAAATACCCTTCCCATTGTGCTATCACTCTGGTCCTATGTTTTATTTTTTCATTGGTTTGTTTGTTTTTGGGTCACACCCAATGGCGCCCAGGGGTTACTCCTGCCTCTGCACTCAGAAATCGCACCTGGCAGGCTTGGAGGATCATATGGAATGAAAGGGAATCAACCGGGGTCTATCCTGTGTTGACTTTGTGCAAGGCAGATGCCCCATCGCTGTGCTATTGCTCCAGCCCCCATGTTTTTTTGTTTTTTTGTTTTTTTTTTTGTTTTTTTTTTTTTTTTGGTTTTTGAGCCACACCCGGCGGTGCTCAGGGGTTACTCCGGGCTATCTGCTCAGAAATAGCTCCTGGCAGGCACGGGGGACCATATGGGACACCGGGATTTGAACCAACCACCTTTGGTCCTGGATCGGCTGCTTGCAAGGCAAACGCCGCTATGCTATCTCTCCGGGCCCCAGCCCCCATGTTTTATTTCTTATTGTTTGCGTTGCTGTGAGTATTCATTACTCCATTTTCTTTTATGTGTGTGTGGGTTTTTTTTCCTCAGAGCATTTCCAAAAATAGTAAGTGGGTAGGTGATAATAAAACACTACAGTATCTAAAATTAGTTTCTTAGAAGTCATTTACGTTCCCCCCACCTCCATTGGTGTTTTTGAAAACAGATTCCATCCCATTTAGTTCAGTAAATATCTAAAAAAAAATCCTTTACAGATGTAAAGATATAAAGTTCATGTTCAGGACGGGGAACATACAGATTAGTGAATATAAGGTAAATTCAGGGAACTCACTCACCATTCAATACGGAAAATGTAGGGAAAAAATGTTCTTTTAATAGCATGAAGTTTGAGTGTAAAATGTCACTTGAAAGGCTGAAGTCAGAAAATGTGATCTTATAGGTAGGATATGAATAGACTTTGAAGGATGATTATATGACTTTCTTGGGTTAGAGTCAAATACAAAATCATGATATGGCAAACATAAATATTAAATTGTCTCACAGTCCTGGAACTGAGATCTAAAATTAAAGTCTTGACAGGTTATAAAACACAATTCTTTTTTCTCTCTTCCTAACTTCTGGCGATGGCCATAAAAAACGTTGGGCATTATTTCATTGTGGCATGACTTTAGTCTCTGTCTCTATTTTTGCAGTGGCCATTATTTGTTTTCTTCTGTGCATGAGATATCTGTCATAATGGATAAGAACTTATCCAGAATATTTCTACCTTGACATGATCATCTTCAGACACTATTTCCAGACAAAAAACACATTCGCAAGTATGGTGTGGAAGGAGATCATAACTTGAGCACATCTTTTGGGAGATGTTAAGAGAAGAATGAGGCTTAAGTTGATATAAATTGGTACCCCAGAAGAAAATAAGATGAATAAAGACTCGCCATTAAAAATCTTCAGGCTGGGGCCGGAGCAGTGGTGCAAGTGGTAGGACATTTGCCTTGCATGCGCTAACCTAGGACAGAGGTTTGATCCCCTGGTGTCCCATATGGTCCCCCCAACCCAGGAGCAGTTTCTGAGTTCATAGTCAGGAGTAACCCCTGAGCATCACCAAATATGGCCCCCAAACAAACAAAGAAGAACTACCAATAAATACAGTGATACTTGGAACAATTTGGGTGGCAAAATAAATAAGATAGTATTAAGTTATAATTCAAGGTATAAAATATATCATGAATTCATAATTTAACAAATATTAAGGAAAATATAATAAACCTTTTATTTATTTCCTATGTTTTAGCCCCTGATATCTTCATTTTACTCTACAGAAACAAGCCATCTCTTTTCCAATACATTCATATATATTTTACAAAAAATGGGCATTTACTATGTATTTTCAAAGCATTTCCCTTTAATGGGAAACTCAACATCAACTAGTAAAAGCGATTTCTGAGCGCCTAGCCAGGAGTAACCCCTGAGTGTCACTCGCTGTGGCCCAAAAAGCAAACAAAACAAAAAACAATAACAAAAAATATTCAGGCCTATGTAGGAAACATAAAATACTTCATTCTAGTTTTTGCAAGGATGTTGCAAGTGGGAAATAGTATTTTGACCCCTCTCCAAATATTGAGCAATTACTGAAACTTTAATAGAGAAGTTCGATTATTGGTGCCATAAATTGTACTATGAATGTGAAGCACGAGTTGAGTGGAGAAACTGGTGGAAACAGAGAAGAAACATTTTTGGGGGAGGACATATCTGGCGATGCTTGGGGGATACTCTTGGCTCTAAGCTCAGGAATCACTCCTGGGGGCTCGAGGGACCATATGGGATGCTGGGGATAGACCCCAGAGGTGCCGGGTGCAAAGCAAGAGCCCTACCACTGTACATAATATTGCTCTGACCTGGGAAGAGATGATAGAAGGTATCTCAAGGAGACATCTTACTAAATAGTAGGCATTAGACACTGAAGTTCTGAAGACAGATGCATTGAGCATCTGCACTCATCCTGCCTTCTCCAGTGGATCTTATGGATGAGATAGAATGGTTCTCAAACCTACTAGATCTCCCTGCCTTTGTCAGAATAATTGCTTGAAACTTATTCACTCCCAAAGCTGTGAGTAGCAATATTTCACACAGAATAAAGTTGTTTTCCAATGTGGGCAATACTACAACTAGATGGAGTTCTGGAAGGATCTGGAAGGTCCTGGAAGGGCAGTGAGAGCAGCTTCAGGTGCAGTCAGGGAACACTTTTTTGTTTGTTGCTTTAAGGAAAGTAGGTGGGAGACCAGACAGTGGTAGGGCCTTGCACACGACTGACCCAGGTTGGACATTGGTTTTATCCCCGGCATCCCATAGGATCCCCCAAACCAAGAGTGATTTGAGCCAGGATCTGAGCGCTGCTGGGTGTGGCCCCAAACCAAACAAAACAAAACAAAATAAAAGTAGGTGGGAGTTGGGGAGGGTGTAGTAATTGATTTGAAATTTTTCTGGAAACGAAGTGGTAGGCCAAATATATTTGGGAACTCTGCTCTAAAAGAAAACCCAGTGTTATTTAGGACTCTTTGGAAGGTCTTTCTTTCTGCCTTTTCCCTTAGCATTTTCGCACTGCCCTGCCAAAACATCTTGGTCCAAAAACTGGAATTTGAAAAGCGTCTTTTCCTTTAAGTTCTTAAGAGCTTTTCTGTACCTTTTGCTCAAAGGAGTTTATAAAAGTGGGTTAATGGCCGAATTAAGCAGTGCCAGTCAGGCTGACATTGTCTGAAGCTGCAGAGAAAGTGTCAACCCACTGTTTGCCATTGTGCTTGCCTGCGATATGCTTACAATTATGTAGGGAATCCAGCAACAAAAGAAAATAAAAGTCACCAGAAATAGATGAAAGGTACCATTGTATGCAGGTGCCAGGACGTGGCACTTTTGAAAATGTCACTCGTTCTGCTCGTAGAGGGCCTAGGTAAGTGTCGGCTATGTTCTGAAAGCTAAGTAGGGTTCCTTTTCAGGGCATTTCTCCCTAGATCATCAAATACATTCAGAATCTTCTTGGCTTTTTATTGCCAAGGTTACACTTGGCTTCATCCTTCTCAGCAATTGATTTTCATGTCATGTAGCCAATTGGCTTGATCTCTAGCTACTTCTGCTGCATAAATATAATGTTTGTAACAGCATACAAGTAGGGGACAAGAAGATAGAACCTTGCAGGTCTGCTTTGGGGTTAGCCCGAGCATCGAGTGTTGCTGCTAGCTGGCGGATATTCCCGAAGAGGAAACTTTGAAAAGGCGACTTAAATTTAGATCCAAATCTCACTGCAAATATTTATTTTAAAAAGACTGTATGTGCCGTGCGGGATATCATAAGCCTTTCTACTTGCACATGTTGTCGCAGATATATAAACAAGATAAACAATGACTCAAGTAAGTTGCCAAGTAAATAGAGGTGAATGCAGTTGACAGCATTTACCCTGATGACACTGTTCACAATAATTTCAAGATGGTTCTGTAAACTTGCAAACTATAAAAACACACTTGAAATATTTGTGTCAAGATTGAGGACTCTTTTTTTTTTTTTTTTTATAATTTTTTTTATTTTTAATTATGAGAACAAGGATGCAAAGAAGGAGGACAAGGTAAAGTTACAGTGGAAGGACAATACATAACATAATTCTCAGAAGTCCCCTTGCTGATATCCCAACTTTGAAATTTCATCCAAAGAACATTAAGATTGTAACACACTATAATATTTCTTAACAGCACACAAGGCAATCTAAAGCCATAAAACTTACATAACTCCTTAAACATTACAGGCATAGCATTTTTTTACATTTCCATATTCATGCATATTAGCTTAAGTTAACCTCAAATCTTAACTGGGTTCTTTTTAAGGATTAGAGTCAAAGGAGCACAGCAAAAATGGTGTTGGAGTGGCAATTGTTCTTTGCATAGGCCCACCAAAATATGAGGGACATGGAAAGAAATAACCTTGGCCTAAATACACAAAGACCCGACCCCTGAAGTTTCCTGGCACAAGACCAACTCCAGGCTCCAGGCACGCTAGATCGTCCAATCCAAGACATTGTCTGTAGTGCCAACACACTTATACCTTTCACACAGTCTCTGTTGTTGGCATCAAGCTTCTGTATTAACGATACTGGTATCTGTATATCCAACATCAATCCAAGACATTGTCTGTAGTGCCAGCACACTTATATTTTTCACACAGTCTCTGTTGTTGGTATCAAGCTTCTGTATTAAAGATCCTGGTATCTGTATATCCAACATTGAAGTCAGGATGTGGAGCGTCCTCTGGTTTCACCTCACAATCAAAGGGCAATGCAGGGAGCCCTGTCCCATAAGCAAGTCGTTGTTGTTGTTAAGTCTTCTCAGTGTTAATGGAAGTCTCTTTTGAGCAGGAAATGTCTGAGCAGTGTAGAGTCTTCCTTGGTAGAGGATTGCTTCCAGGTGATGCTATAGCCCAGCCTGGATGTTTTGTGGATGGCTTCCCTGGTTCAGGGAAATGCCCTTTCTTCTGAGGTCTGTGCCAGGTCGTTATGTCAATGTTCAGGGTGTAAGGTCCCTTTGCACTACAAGATTTGTCTGTACCAATCTCTATTAGATAGGATCTTATTTATATGTATTCTATTTGCCCATTTTAATGTGCCTATGCACATTAACCAGGCGTGGCCCTGAAGACCCACCAGGTTTGGGGGGATCTTGGTCCCCTGGACTAGTTCAGCCCAGGGGGCCTGTGGCTAGCTGTCCTGCCCAGAGCCCCCAACATACCAGGCAAAGACACCGAAATCCAGGTATGCGAGTGCTCTGAGCCCAGCCCTGCCCCTGTAGTTTTTGGATGCATAAGAAGGGATTTCTCCCCCCTCCCCCCCAGGGCCCGATTAACCAGGCGTGGCCCTGAAGACCCACCAGGTTTGGGGGGATCTTGGTCCCCTGGACTAGTTCAGCCCAGGGGGCCTGTGGCTAGCTGTCCTGCCCAGTGCCCCCAACATACCAGGCAAAGACACCGAAATCCAGGTATGCGAGTGCTCTGAGCCCAGCCCTGCCCCTGTAGTTTTTGGATGCATAAGAAGGGATTTCTCCCCCCTCCCCCCCAGGGCCCGATTAACCAGGCGTGGCCCTGAAGACCCACCAGGTTTGGGGGGATCTTGGTCCCCTGGACTAGTTCAGCCCAGGGGGCCTGTGGCTAGCTGTCCTGCCCAGTGCCCCCAACATACCAGGCAAAGACACCGAAATCCAGGTATGCGAGTGCTCTGAGCCCAGCCCTGCCCCTGTAGTTTTTGGATGCATAAGAAGGGATTTCTCCCCCCCTCCCCCCCCGGGCCCGATTAACCAGGCGTGGCCCTGAAGACCCACCAGGTTTGGGGGGATCTTGGTCCCCTGGACTAGTTCAGCCCAGGGGGCCTGTGGCTAGCTGTCCTGCCCAGTGCCCCCAACATACCAGGCAAAGACACCGAAATCCAGGTATGCGAGTGCTCTGAGCCCAGCCCTGCCCCTGTAGTTTTTGGATGCATAAGAAGGGATTTCTCCCCCCTCCCCCCAGGGCCCGATTAACCAGGCGTGGCCCTGAAGACCCACCAGGTTTGGGGGGATCTTGGTCCCCTGGACTAGTTCAGCCCAGGGGGCCTGTGGCTAGCTGTCCTGCCCAGAGCCCCCAACATACCAGGCAAAGACACCGAAATCCAGGTATGCGAGTGCTCTGAGCCCAGCCCTGCCCCTGTAGTTTTTGGATGCATAAGAAGGGATTTCTCCCCCCTCCCCAGGGCCCGATTAACCAGGCGTGGCCCTGAAGACCCACCAGGTTTGGGGGGATCTTGGTCCCCTGGACTAGTTCAGCCCAGGGGGCCTGTGGCTAGCTGTCCTGCCCAGTGCCCCCAACATACCAGGCAAAGACACCGAAATCCAGGTATGCGAGTGCTCCAAAAACTACAGGGGCAGGGCTGGGCTCAGAGCACTCGCATACCTGGATTTCGGTGTCTTTGCCTGGTATGTTGGGGGCACTGGGCAGGACAGCTAGCCACAGGCCCCCTGGGCTGAACTAGTCCAGGGGACCAAGATCCCCCCAAACCTGGTGGGTCTTCAGGGCCACGCCTGGTTAATCGGGCCCTGGGGGGGAGGGGGGAGAAATCCCTTCTTATGCATCCAAAAACTACAGGGGCAGGGCTGGGCTCAGAGCACTCGCATACCTGGATTTCGGTGTCTTTGCCTGGTATGTTGGGGGCACTGGGCAGGACAGCTAGCCACAGGCCCCCTGGGCTGAACTAGTCCAGGGGACCAAGATCCCCCCAAACCTGGTGGGTCTTCAGGGCCACGCCTGGTTAATCGGGCCCTGGGGGGGAGGGGGGAGAAATCCCTTCTTATGCATCCAAGATTGAGGACTCTTTATCACACATTTTCTCAGTGCTTTGTTATACATTCTAGCCTTTAATATATTAACTACCCTCTGAAAGAGTTACGTATCATTTTCTTTTTCAGGGAGCAGTGTGGCTTTAAGACAGAAATATCTTTTATAGACATGGGACCTAGAGTTCATTTCATGAATTCAATATTTTTAGCACCTCTTATTGGCAGAAAGTAAAATGATCCCCTAAGCTATCAATTGTCTTTTGAAATATACATATATTTGAACACCTTATAAGTAAATATTAGGATAGGAAAGTCTACACAAGCAATGCTTTTTACCCATAAAAATACTGTGTGGTGTATTTTCTATTGAAGAATGCAGAAAAATAAATATCACTTCAAAATAGCTTTTTATAGTAAAGTTCAAGTCCCTGGCTTGAGTCCCCAGCACAGCATATGAGCACTGTCATGAGTGATTTCTGAACACAGAGCTGGGAGTAAACCCTAAGCACTGCTGGGTGTGGTCCAACAGCAAAACAAAAAATAGACTGCCTCCTATTTGTTTTAAGAATAGGAAAGAAAGCATTTAGGATAATTTTTTTCTGTGTACTGTGTGTACTTGGGAAATAATAACATTTGTTCAAAATCGGTATTTTGTTTCTTAAATAACAGCAACTGATGGAATATTTGTAGAGAACAATCACTTCATAGTACGTCCACCTTTCTTACCTCCCTCCGTTTCTAGCTGCCTTGCCTCTAGTTTTGTTTTGTGTCCACCAAATTTTTGGTTCTTTTCTCTAATACCTCATTTCCCCTTGTTAATTTTTTCTTCTCTTGTTTTTTATTTTATCCTTTGACTTCTCTTCTTCACCTCATTTTGGAAGCCTCAATGCTGGACCATTATTATCTCATTAAATGTTAGTCATGTGTTCAATAGCTATTTCATATTTTAATTTAAAACTTCCCCAAACTTAGGCTTGTAACAATAAAACACAATCCATCAAGAAATTGAGTTGTGCCGGGCGGTGGCGCTGGAGGTAAGGTGCCTGCCTTGCCTGCGCTAGCCTAGGACGGACCGCGGTTCGATCCCCCAGCGTCCCATATGGTCCCCCAAGAAGCCAGGAGCAACTTCTGAGCGCATAGCCAGGAGTAACCCCTGAGCGTCACAGGGTGTGGCCCAAAAACCAAAAAAAAAAAAAAAAAGGAAATTGAGTTGTGGTTCTAGAGGGAGAGGACAATCAGAAGGGTACTTGCCTTTCATATGGCTCACCTGGGTTTGACTGCCCCTCCTCCTCTGAATCCTTCTAGGAATGATACTCTTGGGCACAGAGTAAGTCCTGAGCAATGCCAGGTGTTGAAAGAAAAAAGAAAGGAAGGAAGGAAAGAAGGAAGGAAGGAAGGAAGGAAGGAAGGAAGGAAGGAAGGAAGGAAGGAAGGAAGGAAGGAAGGAAGGGAGGAAGGGAGGGAGGGAGGGAGGGAGAGGGAGGGAAGGAGAGGGAGGGAGGGAAGGAGGAAGGAAGGGAGGAAGGAAGGAATGAAGGGAAAGAGGAAGGAAGGAAGGGAGGAAGGAAGGAAGGAAGGAAGGAAGGAAGGGAAGGATGAAGAAAGGAAAAAAGGAAGTAAGGGAGGGAGGAAGGAAAAAAGGAAGGGAGGGAGGGAGGAAGGAAAAAAGGAAGGGAGGGAGGGAGGAAGGAAGAAAGGAAGGGAGGAAGGAAGGAAGGGAGGGAGGGAGGGAGGAAGAAAGGAAGGAAAAAAGGAAGGGAGGAAGGAAGGAAGAAAGGAAGGAAGGAAGGAAGGAAGAAAGGAAGGAAGGAAGGAAGGAAAGAAGGAAGGAAGGAAGGAGAGAGAGAGAGAGAGAGAGGGCCGGAGCGGTGGCGCAGGGCATAAGGCATCTGTCTTGCTGCCCTAGCCTAGGATAGACCATGGTTTGATCCCCCAGTGTCCCATGTGGTCCCCCAAGCCAAGAGCGATTTCTGAGTGCAGAACCAGGAGTAATCCCTGAGTGTCACCAGGTGTAGCCCAAAAACCAAAGAGACAGAGAGAGAAGGGGAGGGAGGGAGGGAGGGAAGGAAAAAAGGAAGGAAGGGAGAGAGGAAGGAAAAAAGGAAGGGAGGGAGGGAAGAAAAAGGAAGGAAGGAAGGAAGGAAGGAAGGAAGGAAGGAAGGAAGGAAGGAAGGAAGGAAGGAAGGAAGGAAGGAAGGAAAAAAGAAAGAGAAAATGAGCTTTTCTGTCTCCTCATTTTTTATAGTATTTATAAAGGAGCCAACTTTTCTTATTCGAATATCAGAAAGAAAATATAAAATGAATATTTAATGAAAATTAATAAGAATTTCAGAGAAATCATATTGCTATTCTTATCTCTAGATCATCAGATATAACATAATTGGTAAAATATTTCCCACACATTTTACTCTTTGTTCATGAAAATATGGACTGTAGAGTAAAAATATAAACACCACAAGAAACTTTCCTAGAAAATATAGTGCCTTCAGATCAAAACAAAACATTTGAGTTACTTCAAAGCATAACAACTTCAAAGGTTGTTCTCAGCACCATAATGAATCTGCTTTAGGAATAAACCTTGCAAGAACTGAAACATCTTAAAAACATTTCAGATTAACTTCCCAGTTTGACAGAAAATAATAAAGGGTACTGAAAAGGAAGTATGGTAGTTTGAAACCTAAAGATCAGAAATCTATTTCTAACTCACTCCTTTCTTGGAAAATCTTTTCTCAAATACTTGCTACACATTTTGTTTGGGTCTGGAATTTAATAAACAAGGAATGTTAAACAGATGAAAGTGACAAATGCAGATGGAATTTAATTTATAAATGCAGGGAAGACCTCTGAAGAGTTTGAATAATACCTGATCCTCTTTCTCTTGTATTTTACTTCCTTGATGACTCACGCCTCCCCATCTCTTGCATTATTTTTTATCAAATTGCATGAAGTCTGATTCATTATCATATTGTCTGTTCACTCTCTGAGACGTTAGTATGTTCTAAGGATGCACTCTCTTTATGGATAGGCCGTGATGCAGATGAAGCAGCAATTCAGTACAAACACAATATACATTTGTATTGAAGTGGAACCAACATCAATTCTCCTTTTTGCATTTGCATCATTTTTTTTCCTCTTCTTTTGTCTCAGTGATGCCAATTTTTGTGTACGAACCTCCTGTTATTGCCCATGCTGTGCCCAGCATGTACCTAGTAAGATTTGCAAGCTTCTTTTCCTCCAGGGTTCCCTTCCCTGATAAATGTAATTTTAGTTTTATCTCACATTGGGGCATTCTTTCCCCTCACTCTGCTATTATGATTTGCCTCATCAATTGTTCAATGGTTCTTCAACGTGGTGAATTGTCCTTACGATGACTTATGCAAGGACTTATTCCTGCTGCATTTTGGGGGGACTGTTGATATATTCCTCTATACTGAGAAATCTTTACAAGAACTGAGCTTCCTGTGCCCACCTGGGCATGAACAAAGAAGTGAAACAGGCTTGTAGAGGCAGAACTCAACCTCCGAGCTCCCAGTAATAGGTTCCAGTACCATGTCCCCCTTGATTGTCAGGTAAATCCAGAACTAAAGATTACATGCCCTGTTTTCATGCTAATGTTTAATCCTTCCAATACCCCAGGTAAGTAAACAAAAGATGTAATCAATTAGTATTTCCTTCCAGGGCAGAGTGAGTCATAAGAGGAAGATGAGCTTTAAGGCGCTTTTCAGAATTATAAGTCATCATTTGAAGCATCTAGAGTTATGAGTGTGCTTAAAGTATTTCATCAGGGGAAAATTATGTATTGAACCTGTAAATGGGGATAATAAAGTACTTACCTCACAGGGTTATAATAAAGATTAAATGAGATAATGCTAGAAAGACACTTAACACAGTGTCTGGATTAGTATTAGTAAAAGCTAATAGTTATTATCAGTTTATGTCTTATCCATTAAGTACACTTCCTCAGTAAAGTGAAAATCATGTCAAGTTTGACTTTACAAACTTCAGCAGTGTTTAAAATAGTAATGTTCTCTGCACATCTCTATTCAGTGCAGCTCTACAATAGCCAGATGCCCAACAAAAGTGAATGGCTAAAGAAACTGTGGTGCATATAAACATTTACAAAGGTAAATGCCTTACCTCCATGCTATCTCTCCATAAGGAGAGATGAAGTCATGAAATTTTCCTAGACATGGATGGACATGGAAACCATTATGCTGAATGAAATAAGTCAGAGGGAGAGAGAAGACGCAGAACAGTCTCACTCATCTATGGGATTTAAGAAAAACAAAAACCATTATTGTAATAATACCCAGAGACAACAGAGATGAGGGCTGGAAGGAACAGCTCATGATATGAAGCTCACCACAGAGTGGTGAGTGCAGTTAGAGAAAGAATTACAGTGACAACTATGGTGACAAGGTCAATGAGTGAGAGAAGTAGAATGCCTGTCTCGAATACAGGCAAGGAGTGGCGGGAGAAGGGAGATGGGGGCATTGGTGGTGGGAAGGTTGAAGGGGGGTGTTCTTTTTTTTTATAACTAGAACCCAACTATATACATGCTTGTAATCATGGTGCTTAAATAAAGATATTATTAAAAGTAAATGAATAAATTTTAAAAATAGGAGAGAGAGAAAGAGAGAAACAAAAGGAGGCAGGGGAGGGTGATGGAGATCACATCCAAAGGAACTCAGGCACTTCCTGGCTCTGCATTTAGGAATGACTTTGGTCCTCATCCAGTGGTGATCAAGTATTACTCCAGGCTCTGTGCTCAGAGAACCATATGGAAGGAATGCCAGGGATCAACACTGGGTCGACTGCATGGAGGGAAATCTTTCTCTGGCATATGAGAGTGATTTTTTTTTTTTTAGTTTTTGGTTTTTGGGTCACACCTGCATCACTCAGGGGTTACTCCTGGCTCTGTGCTCAGAAATCGCTCCTGGAAGGCTCAGGGAACCACATGGGAAGCCGGGATTCAAACCATCGACCTTTTGCATGCAAGGTAAATGCCTTACCTCCATGCTATCTCTCTGGCCCCGAAAGTGATTTTTTTTTAAAGCATATATTTCTCTACCTAAATTTTTAGTTATTTATTTGGTGGCATATTAATTTAATTTACTTAATCTTTGTGATGCAAAGATCAATCCCAGAGCATCATACATACATATATACATATATATGGCCTCGTATATATATATTTATATATATATATATATATATATATATATAATATGAGGTGCTCAGGAGTTACTCTTGGCTCCTGGCTCAGAAATTACTCCTCACAGGCTCAGGGGACCATATGGGATAATGGGAATCAAACCTGAGTTCATCCTGCATTGGTCACATGCAAGGCAAATATCTTACCACTGTACTATCTCTCCAGCTCCTTGTATTACACTTTTATTGGGGTGAAGGGCAATACTGTGTGGTACCACCTCAGAGCTTCTGCATGCAGAGCACGTTCTCTTGCCCTCTGGGTCCTCACCGTGGCCCCATTTATTACATCATTTTTAATAACATGCTATCTTGATCTTGAGGCAAAGTGCTGGAACTGGAGATGACCTTTCCAAAAATAACAGTAAATTTTTACTTTCTTGTTTGATCTTAGTCTTTTAATGTGAAGCCATACACATGTTGTCCTATTTTCTTTTTTGTTTTGTTTTGTTTTGTTTTTTAGGGGGGCCACACCCATTTGATGCTCAGGGGTTACTCCTGGCTTAGCGCTCAGAAATTGCCCCTGGCTTGGGGGGACCATATGGGACGCCAGGGGATTGAACTGCGGTCCTTCCTTGGCTAGCACTTGCAAGGCAGACACCTTACTCTAGTGCCACCTCGCCGGCCCCATGTTGTCCTATTTTCTATTTTTTTTTTTTTTTTTTTTTTTTTTTTTTTTTTTTTTTTTTTTGGTTTTTGGGCCACACCCGGCGGTGCTCAGGGTGTGTCTGCTCAGAAATAGCTCCTGGCAGGCACGGGAGACCATATGGGACACCGGGATTCGAACCAACCACCTTTGGTCCTGGATCGGCTGCTTGCAAGGCAAACGCCGCTGTGCTATCTCTCCGGGCCCCCTATTTTCTATTTATTTTTTTTTTACTTTTTTTTTTTTTTTTTTTTGGTTTTTGGGTCACACCCGATGACGCTCAGGGGTTACTCCTGGCTATGCACTCAGAAGTCGCTCCTGGCTTGGGGGACCATATGGGACGCCGGGGGATCGAACCGCCTAGGCTAGTGCAGGCAAAGCAGGCACCTTACCTTTAGCGCCACCGCCCGGCCCCCCTATTTTCTATTTCTAATAATACCAAAGACTCTCAGAAAACACCGAAATGTTCCAAAAAGGAACACTGGGTGCTGTTCTTGCCCTGACAAAGAGCAGCTGCAGTATTGCTCCTTTCTCCATCTTTTTTTTTTCCTTTTTAAAATAAACTCTTTTAATTAAACCAGCATGAGATGCAGTAATGAAGTTGTTCATGTATGATTTTTCATCAAACATTGTACAATCCCCTTCACCAGTACACATTTCCTACCACTGATGTCTTCAGTTTCTCTCTGTCTCTTTCTTCTGTCTCTCTTCTCTCTCTCTTCCCCTCTTTGTCTTTTCCGGTCTTCTTTTCTTCTTTTAGACACTGTGGCTCCCATGATCCTCACCGGAAGTGATCTCTGAGCACATAACTAGGAATAAGTCAACGCTGAGCACAGTTGAGGCTCCCTCCAGCTCAAATCAAAGCCAATTTCTTGGGAAATCAGTGCTTCCCTGTAGTGCTGTGTTGGAAAGAATTCTGAGGACAAAATCTAGGATGTCGTGAAACTCAACTTGAGATGCCAGCCATGATCAAGGTCCATTCCACACATGTCAGACTGTGAACTACATTATGTTGTTGCCTAAGGTTTGCACTATGTGATTCTATATTTTGGGGGGGGGGCACACCTGGCGATGCTCAGGGGTTACTCTTGGCTCTGAGCTCAGATATCCCTCCTGGTAGTCTCTGGGGAGCATATGGGATGCTGGGGATTGAACCTGGGTCTATCCTAGGCTGGCCATGTACAAGGCAAACACCTTACTGCTGTGCTATCACTCCATTAATATTTTAAGAATAAGGAAAAATATCTAACAGATTTTCAATAGGGATAAATATCTAAATTTTCTTTTCTTCCACCATAGAAAAAGGAATACTTTTAAGCTTCCTTTTTAAAACCCAGTGAATATAAACCAATATTTGTGTGGATTAAAAATATTTTGATTGTACAATTTTATTTATACTGTATGATGAATAATATTGATATTAAAGGATTATAGTAAATAATAAATATTTGGTTCACTACTATCGCCCTAGAGCTTAATATACTGCCTGGTATATTAAAGACAATCACTAAATACAAGCTGAATGAGTTTATCAAGGATGCAATGGGGTCTCGCAAATACAACAATGAGCTTGCTTCCTTTGCTTATTTAGAAAACTTGAAGGAGGGAAGAATAAGCACACTAGAAAATCTCTTTAAACTATGAGGAGTCAGGCATTTTGTGAGTTGTATCATTTGTCACCTAGATATTATATATATATATATATATATATAGAACCACCTGATGTATGAATATAAGTCATGGAATTCCACCTATTTTCAGTGAAAGATGAGAACTAATATGTTGATATTTTGATTTAGAAAGGGGCTGGAGAGATACCATAGGCTAATATTGCTTTTCATGTAGGCTGTGCTGTGTTCAGCCCCAGAACTGTATGTGGTTCCCTGGGTCCTGCCAGCAATGATTCCTGAGCATAGAACCTACCTAGGGTAAGCCTCAAGCATTGTCAATTGTGTTTCCCACTAACAGGAAATAATAAATAACAACACAGAGAAAGATAAGGAGATCCTTTTCAGCCACAGTGTGCCTAACTGAGTGGCACTGAGTTCCTTAGCAAGGACTTTCCTGGCTGAATGTTCTCAGAAACAGCGACTGAGCACCCTAGTGAGGAGGGGAGGCATGCGTCACTCTCCTCCAGTGAATCATGAGAAAGCCAGCTAGCAAGCCTGGAGCTTGGGATGTTGATTCAGCTTGAAGACAGGCTGTTATTTGTTTTTTGGAAATACTTGCAAGGCTAATGCTTGTCATAATTTTTTTTTCTTCCTCTGGTGCTGGAGATTGAACCCAGGTCCTCCCATATGCAAGGGAAGCACTATCAAAATATCAGTCATGATCTTTCACAACTGATTATTCAATAGATAATTTAAATTTCAGGTTCACTCTTACCATCTCCTCCCTTCATGTGTATAATGAATTTTATTCTTTGCTAAGCACTAATTGCACAAATCAGAGTCATTATTCAGCGTCTAATATCATTTATATCATGATTCAATATGACTTTAAAATGTTCTGCTTAGGGGGCCAGAGAGATAGCACAGCGGTAGGGCTTTTGCCTTGCATGCTGCCTACAGGAAGGGACCCGATTTGATTCCCAGCATCCCATATGATCCTCCAGTCTACCAGGGGTGATATCTGAGTGCAAAGCCAGGAGTAACCCCTGAGCACCACTGGGTGTGGCCCAACAACCAACCAATCAATCAATCAAATTTTAAAAAAAATAGTTCTGATTAGAGGACTGAAAAGGGCTGTAGTGTATACTTTATTTTACTATATTTTTCACTTTCAAAAATCCAGATATTTAATCTGTTAATGTGACAGAGTTGGGTTTTGGGCCATATTCAGGGGTGCTCTGAGGTTATTCCTGGCTCTGCACTCAGAAATCACCCCTGGCAGGCTCGGGGGACCATATGGGATGCCTGGAATCGAACCAAGTCCCTCCCAGGTCAGCCACATGCAAGGCAAAATGCCCTCCCTACCTCTGTGCTATCTCTCTGGTGCCAACAAATAAGATTTATATATGACCAGCCTTCCTTTTTCTTTTTTGCAGGGTCTACAAATGAAACAACATAAAACACAACAGCCCTCCTAGGTTCTGAGGGGCAAGTTCCCCACACCATTTCCCAAACTCATGAAGCACAGAGCTTGAACAATAAGAATTTTTTTTGTGTGATCCCTGGGGATCAAGCCAGGGAGCAAACACCCCACCTGCTTGTGTATCGCTTTAGCTCCCCTTCAGACCCATTTTTAACTTTTAGATTACTTAATTTTTTTTTTGCCTTTCTGTAATTTTTTAACTTTTTGTTTTATTTTCATATGTTTTGCGGGCCACATCCCTCAGTGCCCAAGGTTCACTCCTGGTTCTGCGCTCAGAAATCATTCCTGTCGGGTCACAGGAATGTGAGAATGGAACCCGGGTCTGCCTCGTGCAAAGAAAATGCCCTAACCACTGTACTATTGCTCTGGCCCCTTAAGTTTTCATTTTTATTGACATCAGTTTACTATATTATGGAGGCTTTTATTTTTTAAAACAACAACAACATTTAAGATGACTGAATGATCAATAATAATCCTTGAAAAGGAAATTTACCTCTTAAAGCTATCAGATGTAGGGAAAGCATCGCGAATCTGCAAATCCTCTTTTAGTTCCCAAACTAAAAATGCACTTAACATGTTTTTCTTGGTTGAAACAAGAGAAGACACTATGAAGAACTGAAAGATCACGATGTTCTGGCAAATTCGATAAGTTGCCCAACCCCAATGATGTTGAATAATAACTTCTAGCAGCGACTCAAGGCTTTGCATCTGCTGAAAGATACTCCCATGCTTGAGTCTGAAAGTCAAATTTCTTTTAACCTGTGCTCCTCCTGACTGTCCTGAGATGGTCTGAGCACCTGAAGGTGGCATTTGGGGAATTTACCAACTTAAGGAACATCCAAATCAAAGGAATGGTTGGGAGAGGAGCCAGCAGGAGGTGGCAGAGGTCTTCGGCTGTGCCTGACTGTGCCCAGGGCCCTGGGCCAGCTGTGCGCTGGTGGCTCCATGATTTTTGAGGAGGATGAGGGTATGACTCATGACCTCCATGAGGAGACAATCGTCACCAAGAAAGGACAGAAGCAGGCCAAGCTGAGGCGGGTGCACAGGAAGGTGATTCCTCAGGACAACGTGGAGTTGGAGGCACCCCGCATCCAAGTGGATTCCCCTGTGACCCTCTATGAAGTATGCACCTGGTGGGCAGCAGGCGTAAGCTTCCTCTCCCTCAACAAGAAAACCCCAAGCTCCAGGCTCAGCTGGGGCCCACTAAGCTGGGGCTACAACCCTACATAACCTCCGCTGACCTGGAACTCGCAGCTGTGAGTGGATGGTCCTGCAGTGTGGGCTGGGTGTGGGCGTATGCGCAGACAAGAGGTGGCTGGCCTGGGCCACTGGTGGAATTACCAGCTGACCTGTAAGGGGAACCCTTCCCCCAACTTCCTGTTTCCCTACCCTCTTCCTTTGGTATGTAAAAGCCCACCTGGATGGCATGGGGTTCCCCCACCTTGGTGGATGGGGTTCTGGAGAGTCAAGAAAGGGCCTGGCTTTGGGCTCCAGGGAGAATGAGCACATGGCATAGGCAGCACAAGGCAGAGGCTGCCCATGGCAGCAAAAAAGACCATGAGGCAAAAAGCAGACTAACTCCAATGAAACGTTTACTGACTGCTTGGTGTATTTTTTTAAAATAATATCTTTATTTAAGCCCTTGCTTACAAATCTATTTATAGTTGGGTTCCAGTCATACAAAGAACACCCTCCTTCACCAGTGCAATCTTCCCACCGCCAATGCCCCTCATTTCCCACCTTGCACACCCCCTGCCTGTATTCGAGACAGGTATTCTACTTCTCTCACTCATTGACATTATCATGATAGTTGTTAGTGTAGTTATCTAACTGCACTCACCACACTTTGTGGTGAGCTCCATATCCTGAGCCATTCCTTCCGGCCCTCATCTCTATTGTCTCTGGGCATTATTACAATAATGCCTTTTATTTTCTTAAAACCCATACATGAGTGAGACTATTCTGTGTCTATCTCTCTCCCTCTGACTTATTTCACTCAGCATAATAGATTATTATGTACATCTATGTATAGTAATTTCATGACTTCATCTCTCCCGACGGCTGCATAATGTTCCATTGTGTATATGTACCACAATTTCTTTAGGCATTCATCTGTTAAAGGGCATCTTGATTGTGTCTAGAGTCTGGCTATTGTAAACAGTGCTGCAGTGAATATAGGTGAGAGGAAGGCATTTTTGTATTGTCTTTTTGTGTTCCTAAAGTATATCCCTATATTCACTGACCCAAAAACCACACAAAAAAAATTCTTATTGTTCAAGCTCTGTGCTTCATGAGTTTGGGAAATGGTGTGGGGAACTTGCCCCTCAGAACCTAGGAGGGCTGTTGTGTTTTATGTTGTTTCATTTGTAGACCCTGCAAAAAAGAAAAAGGAAGGCTGGTTATATTTTTTTTTTTTTTTTTTTGGTTTTTGGGCCACACCCGGTAACGCTCAGGGGTTACTCCTGTCTATGTGCTCAGAAGTCGCTCCTGGCTTGGGGGACCATATGGGACACCGGGGGATCGAACCGCGGTCCGTCCAAGGCTAGCGCAGGCAAGGCAGGCACCTTACCTTTAGCGCCACCGCCCGGCCCCTAAGGTTATATATAAATCTTATTTGTTGGCACCAGAGAGATAGCGCAGAGGTAGGGAGGGCATTTTGCCTTGCATGTGGCTGACCTGGGAGGGACTTGGTTCGATTCCAGGCATCCCATATGGTCCCCCGAGCCTGCCAGGGGTGATTTCTGAGTGCAGAGCCAGGAATAACCTCAGAGCACCCCTGAATATGGCCCAAAACCCAACCAATCTATAAATAAATGAAGTTTAAAAAAAATAAATCTGGGGCCGGGTGGTGGCGCTAGAGGTAAGGTGCCTGCCTTGCCTGCGCTAGCCTTGGACGGACCACGGTTTGATCCCCCGGCGTCCCATATGGTCCCCCAAGCCAGGAGCAACTTCTGAGCGCATAGCCAGGAATAACCCCTGAGCGTTACCCGGTGTGGCCCAAAAACCATAAATAAATAAATAAATAAATAAATAAATAAATAAATAAATAAATAAATAAATAAATCTTATTCATTGAGACTCAGGCAAACTGAAGAAAGCTAACGGAATTAGGATGTGTTTTGTGAAGGAAGGGGGAGCAGATTGATTAAATGAATAAACGTTAAAGATACGATTTTTAAACATATTTCAGAAAACGAAATTTGCTGCTTTAGCTCGTAGTCAAATCCTTGGCAGTGGAAGCTCCCAGAGATTTGTGCGACTTTGATAAGCTCATTGTAATTTGAAAACAGCAGAGGGTTCTATGTAATCAGCTGCACGAGCAGGGCCGGGGGTGATAGCCGTGGAAACACCTCCCAGGGACCACTGGGCTCAGTGCCGCAGGTGGGAGCAGGTCTGAGTTCTAACATGACCAGGCATGTCTGTGGCTCTCGCTGTTGCTGCTTTCAAATTGGATTCTGCTTCTTGGGTGTGTTCCTCACTTTGATTTCTCAAGCCAGAGAAATCAAAGAATCTGTGGAATTGGCACCTTTGGGATATGAGGTAGAATGAACGCGTCCTCAGGATTCCAGTATTTCAGTGGATTCATCCATATTATTTCTTAGGTTTAAAAAATTATTTTTTAAATCTGTTCTGGATTTTATTAAACAAAGTGCTAGATCCTCCTAAGTTGTATGTGAATGTTACATTATGCAGGGATAAAGGCATGGGTTCAAATATGACAAATTCTTACCTTTTGACAGGCATTACTTACTTGTCTTTCTTTTTTTTTGGGGGGGGGTTGGTTTTTGGGCCACACCTGGTGGTACTCAAAGGTTACTCCTGGCTCTTTGCTCAGAAGTTATCCCTGGCAGGCTCAGGGAACATAATGGATGCCAGGAATCGAATCTGGGTCTGCCGTGTGCAAGGCAAATGCTCTACCCACTGTGTTTTTGCTTCAGCCCCAGAAATTACTTTCTTAAATAATATCTTCCCCTTGTATTAGATATGGAGAATCCGAGAAGTTTTTTCTTTCCAGAAACATGTTCTTCAAAGTCATTGCATCTCAGCAAGAAGGATTAGTTTTATTATACTTACAAGAGGCAGAAATAGAAATTGTTGAAACAATTTGTCCAAATGATCTAACAAACCATGATTGAACTGTAATTTAATCTGAATTGCTAGGGTTCCGTCTTAATGACTTTTGCTACTGTTCGTTCAAATAAAAGGATATTGATTTTAAGGCAATCACAACTGAGATGTAGTTCATATTTCTAATAATTTTCACAGCAATACAGTTTCATTTCTCACCTGGAAGCAAGAGCATGTGTAAATGTATTGAAATTGTATATTTGGTAATATACGTTTTCATAAATTAAAAAAAAACCTGATAGTCACTTTAGTCAGGAGTCAAAATAAGAAATGTAAGATATAAGTATGTGAGAAATATAAAATAGGTAAGTGAGATATTTCTTTTTTTTTTTTTTTTTGATTTTTGGGCCACACCCGTTTGACGCTCAGGGGTTACTCCTGGCTATGAGCTCAGAAATCGCCCCTGGCTTGGGGAGACCATATGGGACGCCGGGGGATCGAACCGCAGACACCTTACCTCTAGCGCCACCTTCCCGGCCCCAAGTGAGATATTTCTTGTGCCTTTTTATTTCTTAGAGAAATAGAAAAGGAAAGAAATAAGAGTCTGAAACAGGTAAGATTATTATACTTGAGTAACCTTGAAAGTCAAACAATGTCTGCATCTCTATCAAGTAACTCCGACAGTGAGTTATTTATTTGTTAGCTGAATTTTTAATTCTGATTTTCAAAATTACCATTTCTACCAACAGGTCCTGAGCTTCAGTGATTCAGAAGCTACAAAAGCACTGCTAGTTATTATAAATCTATTATAGCCTATGATATGATATTATGCCGTATTTGCTCATCTATTGTGAAAGTAAAGCGTGTTAAGTAACATCCCTAAAATACATAAGAATGAACAAAATTATGGTTATAGTTTTATTTTTATGGATAGATAAAACAAATTTTTTAAGATGAGAAATTTAGGAGCCAGACAGAGAGTAGGACAAGGGACAATTTATTTGCATGTGGCTTAACTTGGTTCAATTCTCACCACCATATATCATCCTCTGCCAGGTATTGCCCAACACCACCCTGATTCACACACACACACACACACACACACACACACACACACACACACACACACACACACACACACACACACCTGGGGCCAGAGTGATTGCACAGTGGGTAGAGCATTTGATTTGCCTGCAGCCAACCTGGGTTTGATTCCTGGCATCCCATATCCTAGGTTCTCCATGCCTGCCAGGAGTAATTTCTGAGTGCACATCAGGAGTAACCCCAGAGCAACACTGGGTGTAGCTCAAAAACAAAAACAAAAATCTAAATAGCCCTTTTGATGAAAGATGGGAAATTAAGTGCATATTAAGTCTATGTATATATTTGGAGGGGTGTCTGGTCTATTGGTCTCTACTGGGCAATGCTTAGGGGTTAATCCTGGCTTTACACCATGAAATTACTCCAGTGATTCTCAGGGGGAATCCTATGGGATGTTGGGGATTAAACTGAATTTGCCAGTGCAAAAACGATTACACATTCCTATTTAAATATGCAAATACTTTTCTACTGACAACCACCTACGTCGTATTATTATTGACAGTTATAGATAGTACACACTTATCTTAGTAAATGCAAAATACCATGGGAATACATTTTGTGGCTATGTAGTTCTTTCTGTTGTGGTAATTCCAAGTGTTTCGGCCTGCATGTGGGGTAGTACTAGTCCCCCCAAACTCTACCAGCACTGATCCTTGAGAATAGAACCAAGAGCAACCCCAAGCACTACAAGGTATGGTCCCAAAATAAAAGACTAAAAATATTTTTAAAATATAGGCCAGTTGGAGTGATAGCACAAAGGATAGGGTGTTTGTCTTGCACACAGTTGATCCAGGTTGGATCCCCAAAGCCTACAAGGAGTATTTTCCAAACACACAGCCAGGAGTAATTCCTGAGTGCCACCAAGTGTGGCCCAAAAGACAAAACAAAAAAAGTTATGAATCTACATGAAATTAGAGACTTACTAAGATAACTTGTCTTTATTTCTTTGGCCAACATCCAGTGAAACCCGTATTATCATGAGAGTGGGTATCCAGCAGCCGAGTGAACCCTACGCATAGTTACTATGCCAGATGGGTTAGATCAAGTGGATCACAGAGAAAAGAAAAAGGCTCTTTGTAAAAACTCTGTTTACAAAATTTGCTTTATCTTCACTCTGCTGCAGCAAAGCCATGACTGCAACTGCCCTCCTGACTCACACCCTGCCAGGAAGGGCCTATCAGGGCAGAGCATTAGCCAAAGAGCCCCAAGAGGCAGCTTCCACATCCACTGGGCCAGCGACAGTGTGTCAGGTGTGAAGAGAGCAGAGCCAGCATGGGAAAAGTCTATGGCAGCATCTCCCCAAACTGTCCTTGCTCCCTGCTGTCCCAGGGATCCTTCAGGTCTGGCCAGCCATGGCAGAGGGGTTGGCTGCAGGGCAGCATAGAGCAGAAGACCTAGTTCTGCACAGCTCAGCAACAGTCCAGGGGCACTCAATATCAGAGAAACCTCTTCTGTGAGTTTCTCTGTAGAGGAGCAGATTCCAGTGAAGAAATGAGTCCACCTCTGAGGTGGGTGGACTAGAAATGATGGAAGGTTCCTTAGACTGATTTCAGGCAGTTTAATCCTGTTGCATGGCAAGTCTTTTCACAGGAGACATGACCTCAGCCCAGCATCAGAAGGACACGAGGCACGCAGGTGGGCAAATGGTTTCTGAAGTACCAATATTGTCATCTGGTTCGTTTTTCAAGCCGAGCCTTTGCTCTCAGATTCCAAATGCCTGATGCCCATTCTGAGGCCATGCTTAGTTACAAAATACCTGCTATGGTCCTAGGAAGGTCAGTTGGACACTTTCCCTCTGCTGATGTGCAGAAGCAAATACACCGCCAGGGCCTGAGTGATAGCATAGCTGTAGGGCATTTTTCTTGCATGCAGTCAATCCTGGACAGACCCAGATTTGATTCCTGGCATCCCATATGGTCCCCCATGCCTACCTGAAGAAACTTTTGAGTGGAGAGCCAGAAATAACCCCTGAGCACCGCTAGTTATGGCCAAAAAATAAAAAAAAAATCATCACCATCATACACACACACAATGCAGAATTCTGGGAAAACCACTAGACACTCAAAAGCCTTCATAGCCAAGATGGGAAGGTAACTAGGTAATAAACAAGAATGATAAGAGTCTTTCCAGAAAAATAAAGATCCATTTTTTTCTAAAAAAAATAAAAAAGCAAGGACATTATTATGGCATTGCTAGTAAGAGTGACTTTGGAGCAGCACCCTGCTGACACAAGACAGTGAGATGTGTTCAGAGCCTGTGGGACCTAATGGAGATTGTCCCACAAGCCAGAAGAGCTAAGCAGGAGAGCTGGAGAGGGAAGGATACTTGTCGTCTTTTAGATGGGCACTCTAACCCACTCTGGGAAATGTGAAGGGTGGACGTGGAGAAGAGACTCAAAGTTCAAATATTTATAAAGATATTCATTGCAGAATTATTTAGTGAAAACAAAGACCATCTTGATGTGTTATAACACATTAACTGTCATCAGACAGTTCATGAGACAACATCTTGTGCTAAACTCTGTAATAATTAAGAATTCAACTGTTTTGTTTTGTTTTGTTTCTGGGTCACACCCAGCGGCGATCAGGGTTTACTCCTGGTACTGCTTTCAGAAGTCGCTCCTGGCAGGCTCGGGGGACTCTATGGGATGTCAGGATTCGAACCACCATCCATCATGGGATGGCCATATGCAAGGCAAATGCCCAACCATTTTGCTATCTCTCCAGCCCCAAGAGTTTTACTTTTTGGCGTTAGTGGAAACACACTCACAAGTATTCGGTGTTCACTCCTGGTTCTGTGCTCAGGAATCACAGTTGTTGTGGCACGGAGACTGGGTGTGATGTCAGGGAAGGAACTGGTTCGGTTGTGTGCAGTTCAAGTATCCTCTCCTGTATCCTCTTAGGTCTGAAGACAATGGCTTCACTATTATTCACATCATGGGGAACCTCAGGAGGGTGAGTAGGTGGCTGGATGCCCTTGGAAGATGCTGTGTTCCCTGCTTAAATCAAAGCAAACAAAGGACTTAAGTGGTCTTGACTGGGTGGTGAGCCTACAGTTGACTTTTCAGAAAACCATTTTTTTAATGTTTTGGGACCACAACCAGCGGTGCTCAAGGGTTACTTCTGACTCTTTATTCAGGAATTACTCCTGATGGGCTTGGAGGATGATATGGGATGCTGGGGATCAAACCCAAGTCATCCATATAAAAGGCAGAAGAAGCTCTACCTGCTTTTCTATCATTCCAGTCTTCAAATGATTTGAATGAAGGACAAACTCACCCAGAGTCCCTTCTCCCCTTGGGGACCCATCTCCAGGGTGGTGGTAGTGGTACATGTTTTGTGTGAAAGGGTGGAGGAATTCATTGCCATAGGCTGGACCTGAGGCAGGTGCTGGAAATGTGGTTTCTTACCAACTCTGGTCATTTGAGCCATCTTACCCCAGAGAGGTGCTACTCCTCTCTATTGTCCCACAGAAACTTCCTGCCACCTGACATCTGTTCCTCAGACATGGGCTCCCAATTGGATGACAGCCCACTTTCTCCTTCCTTTAACATTAGTACATGTGTGTTTCCATGTGTCTGCAGACAATCATTTACATCCCATCCACCTCTGAAGTAGAAGGGACCTACTGGCTGTGACAGAGGCTCTGAGGAATTTGCTAAAATGAAACTTGTCTCATTGTTATGTCTTTATTTAACTCTCCTGCTACCAAAACAGTCTTACTCATTTTTGTGATTTTCCTTTTCTGAAAAGTTGAGTTACTTCTTCAAAATAATTAGTTTTATAATAGAAACTATGTTGAATGTAGTGAATTGTGTGACAGTTCAAGTTATAACTTATTATATCATTAGTATTAAAAAACCCATTCAAGATTCATACATTCTTTTCTTATATGTTCAGTTTTTCAGTCATCTTGTGTGGAAATCATGCAGCTGTGCCTTTTCATAGAAATCATTTCTGACAAGTGATAGACTTAAATCTTTTAATTCTTTGACTTTTGTCTCTCCTGTAGCACTCTGCATGTCTCATGAGAACCATCAAGTTCTGTGTGAGGAATAATGTAACTGGCAATCAATGAAGTACAGCACAATTGAAATCTGTTTTATATTTTTAAATTGGATTCTAAATGAATCGCTACAACTTCGTTGTTTTTCTGTGGGGGCCATATACTCTTGATTCTATGCTTGGGGTTTTATTCTGTGCTACGGATGGAATTCAGACCTCTTGCATATAAAGCATGCATTCTGTTTACTGAGCAAGATGTGGGTATATTTAATGGGTGAAATTTAAGAGATGAATGGTTGTGAGGATGATTATCACAGAATTATAAACTTCTTTAAAGTCTTTACATGCCACCATCACAGATGATATCTGACCTAGTTCCATCTTGTTCAAATGATAAAATGGTTCCTGGAGGAATCCTTTTTGACTGTTTCCGCCTGAAACAACTTATTAGCAGATTAGAGCCAATACTGGAAGAGGCACATATTATATCTAAGTGAAAAATAGCGATTTGTTTGCCTATTTTCCTTCAAGGATTTTTGAAGGTCAACTTTTGAAGAGCATGCTTTGTGAACATAACCATCACATAGTTGTTGGGTTTTTTGTTTTTTGTTTGCTTGTTTGTTTGTTTTGGGGTCACACCTGGCAGTGCTCAGGGGTTCCTCCTGGCTCTACACTCAGAAATCTCTCCTGGCAGGCTTGGGGACCATATGGGATGCCGGGATTAGAACCACCGACTTTCTGCATGCAAGGCAAATGCTTAAACTCCATGCTATCTCTCCAGCCCCATAATCACACACTTGTGTAGAAGTAGATAACTTGCTTGGAAAGAGGTGCTTCCTCTGACAGAACTACAAGTAGGAGGAAAAAGCCGAATCAGGTACAAGCTGTCCTTTCTGCCTCTGCTTTTCCAGTGTGCTGAAAGTTGAAACCCGTTAGAAATTTCCCACGTTGGGGCCAGAGTGATAGCACAGTGGTAGGGTGTTTACCTGGCACACAACTGACCCAGGATGGACCACGGTTCAAACCCCCAGCATCTCATATGGTCCCCCAAGCCAGAAGAGATTTCTGAGCACAGAGCCAGGAATAACCCATGAGCATCCCTCGGTGTGACCCCAAAACAAAACAAAACAAAAAACCGCCCACATATGGAGCAGGGTCTTAAAGATATTTCAAGATCAGAGCAGAGCTTTGAGCACTCATCATCGATCCTATCCTATGGTTGGTACAGGAGAAAATGTAAAAAGGGAGTGAAAAGAATTCAGTTTTCATTTCAAATATTTGCATTACACAAAGAATTGAATTTGACTTTAAAGGTAACATGCATCTTTTTGAAATAAAGAAGCAATTTCTCCAAAGAAGGAAAACAAAAAAATGAAATTGCACATTTCTTGCTATTTTTGCACTGATAAATGACATCCTAGAATGATGAAATCGCATTTACTAAATGGTTTTCTTAGAACTTCCCATGTTCCCATTACATTGTAGAATTCTGCAGAAATGGTCCTGTTCTAGGAAATAGAGAAATGAGCATCTCATCTTTTGTATATTATTTTCTAGGTATTTTAGAAATGTGCATTTAGGAAATGAGCCCTATGGAAAGATATTTCTTATATATACATATAGATATAAAACTTTGTTTAAACACCATTATTACATAGTTGTTTCTAGTTAAGTGGGAGAAAAAAATTTACAAAACAAAACAAAAGAGGAAAACAAAGAAAAGGAGCCAGAGCAATAGCACAGTGGGCAAAGTTGTACCTGGTCAACCAGGGACTGGCCAACCTTGGACCAGCCTAGATTTGAGCCCAGGCATCTCATATAGTCCCTTGAGTCTGCCAAGAGTGACTTCTGAGCACAGAGCCAGGAGTGCACCAATTGTGCCACAAAAACATAAAAACAAAGAAAAAGAAAGAAGAAAGAAAGAGGGGCCGGTGAGGTGGCGCTAGAGGTAAGGTGTCTGCCTTGCAAGCGCTAGCCAAGGAAGGACCACGGTTCGATCCCCCGGCGTCCCGTATGGTTCCCCCCCAAGCCGGGGACAATTTCTGAGCGCTTAGCCAGGAGTAACTCCTGAGCATCAAAGGGGTGTGGTCCAAAAAACCAAAAAAAAAAAAAAAAAAAAAAAAAAAAAAGAAAGAAAAGAAGAAAGAAAGAAAGAGATAGAAAGAAAGAGATAGAGAGAAAGAAAGAGAGAAAGAAAGAAAGAGATAGAGAAGAAGAAAGAGAAAGAAAGAAAGAAAGATAAGAGAAAGAAAGAGAAAGAAAGAAAAAAGAAAAAAGAAAGAAAGAAAGAAAGAAAGAAAGAAAGAAGAAAGAAAGAAAGAAAGAAAGAAAGAAAGAAAAGAAAGAAAGAAAGAAAGAAAGAAAGAAAGAAGAAAGAAGATAATTTGTGGAAATTACTGTACTTTGCAATGAGATCATTAAGTCATTGTCTGAAGGTTTATTATGTCTTGTTTCTAGTTGATATTTTTATTACTTTTGATTTTGAACATTAGGTGGCATCAAATACATGTTGAAATCTAAATTGATGTGTTCTACTGGGGAGACGCATTAAACTATGTAGAATTGTTGCATGGTTGCACATGCAGCCACGTGGCCCAGAAATTTCAAGCGCTGTGTCTTAAGTCACAGCTTTTGTGGGATGTGTTTTTAGCTGACAGGCCTTCTGGGGGTGGAAGAAGGTGCGGGAGGGTGCTTGTAGTCATTACAAAAATGTCCTGGTGATGTCAGTCCAAATACCAGCAAACCTGGCGTTTTGGTCAATTTGGTGTTTCTGCAGAGAGCTGTCTTTGAGTGGTGAAGCTGGGCCATTGGCAAAGCAGTGACTGTTCCCTATCCATTTTAATAGTGTTGTGGGCCTCAGTGATCTTTTTTTTTTTTTTTCTTTCTTTCTTTAATTTTTTTTTATTGAGACCATTGTGAATTACAAGTCTTTCACAGTTGTATTTCAGGCATCTAGTGACAGAGAATTAGGCCTATTCTCACCACCAGTATTGACCTCCTTCCACCATAGTTCCCAGCATGCATTCCATACCTCAGCCCTTAGCCTCCTGGTCTACCAGTGTAATAGGTCCATTTTGTGTTTAGCTTGTTACATCAATAATTATTTTTTTGTTTTGTTTTGTTTTTGGGCCACACCAGGTGACACTCAGGGATTACTCCTGGCTATGCACTCAGAAACTGTCCCTGGCTTGGGGGACCATATGGGATGTCAGGAGATTGAACTGTGGTCCATCCTAGGTTAGCTTGTACAAGGCAGACGCCCTACCACTTGCACCACTGCTCTGGGCCCTCAATGATCATTTTTATGAGTTTATATACTGTTGGTCTATCATGCCAATTGGTAGAAGACACTGAGCCTGAGAAGCACTGTAAAGAGTAAATGGGTCATTGAAAGTGGGATTAGCTTGGGTTGTCTGAGGGTTGGGTGGGTAAGAGGAAAGCGCCTCCAGAAAAACAAAGCAGCACTTGGGCTTATTGCACAAGGAATTATTTTTAACAATTATGACATGCCTCATTTCATAGTCCATTTTTAAAGAAACAGCTAAAGCTTCAAATTGGTGAAGCCTGAGGAACAAAAACTTTTCTCTGACAAAGCATTCAGACGCGTTCAGAAGTCGAAGCACAAGTGCCCAGGGTGCTCTGTTTTCTCTGTGAAAGACTTTCCAGAGGAGACGTCAACTACCTGCCACAAGATGCAGGGAAAGATATGCCTCCACAGAGAAGGAATAATGTCCCAAGTCAGCTGGCACTAGTTTGGTGTACCCCACAGTGACGCCCAGTTATCTGCACGCTTTTGTGTCTTCCTTGCATTCTGCAAGGCTCAGCTTGAGCCAAGAAAAACATTGCGGTTAAAACTGGATCCTACATTTCTGCAGAGAGGGGATGTTTGATGTTTCTGGGCATTTCTGCAACACATCGCCCCTGCCCAGAGCTCCTGCTGCCTGACAAGCTCTCTTCCCATGAAAGAACATGAGTCTAAAATGGCACCTTCCATGCACTCCGCTGGCGCAGAGCAGGCACAAGGCAGTGTTTTCTGACAGCTGGCGATCCATCTGGCGTTTGATGTGTGGCAGGGAAGCACAGTGGGGTGATAAGAGACAATGGACGTTTCTCGAAGGAACAAGGCAGCTTTCCTGAGCACGGAAGGCCCCTATGTCTGCTTGCCCTTCGGCCTGCTCTCTGTCTCCCTCCTTGGGGTCATGGCTGGCTCTGCTTTCAGAATGTGGCTGTTAAAGTGCTCTTTGTACACCTGTCTGGCTTTTCACGGATTTGCAAGTTTCTTTATTTTTGTGATTTGCAATTTCTGGATTCCGACAGTTATATCACTCTGTTGTCGCGTAGGCTGCATGAATTCATCGATTGAGGTTTTGAACAACTTACCTTCTTTTCCAATCTTATTCACATGTAAAATGCTGCTTGATGTTCAGACCTTTGTGGATGTTTTCTAGCTAGCCTCTCTGTTCCAGAAAAATCGCAGGGACTTTTGTACTAGACACAAAGCTATTTCCTTGCAAACTGTGTCAGGATAAAGATGTATTTCTTTTTTAAGTTTCTTCATCTTCAGTTTGGCATGTTTGAAGTTTACACATAGTTGAGATACCTATCTATATTGCGGGTCTATGTGTCCCATTTTAAGAATTGTTTGGATAGATATCTTTTGAAATCACTATTTTAAAATGTTTTTGCTTAGTTTGTTTTTTGGGCCACATCCAGCGGAGCTCAGGTGTTCCTCCTGACTCTGTGCTCAGAAATCGCTCCTGGCAGTCTGAGGGAACCATACAGGATGCTGGGAATCGAACTCAGGTCCGTCCGGGGTAGGCTGCATGCAAAGCAAATGTCCTATCACCGCTGTACTATCTCCAGCCACCAAGATCGTATTTCTTATCAACAAAATTGTGCGTCTTTGATAGGCTTAGAAATATGAAACATGAAGAAACATTAAGATTTTGTTTTTAGCTTATAGATGAGGCCTCTTCCGGCAATTCTCAGGGCTCATTCCTGGCTCTGTGCTCAGGGATCACTCATGATAGTGTTACAGGGGAATCATGGGGAACCAAAGGGTCAAACCTTATTATGGGAAAATCACTAATTTTTGTTTTGTCAGGAATAATCCTTACAGAATCCAGGGGATCATTTTGGTGCTGCAGATGGCTGCAAACAAGACAAACACCTTACTTGCTGTACTCTCTCTCTCACCCCATAAATTGCTTTATTTGTTTGTTTGTTGTTTCAGAACAACATCTGGCACTGCTTAGAACTTCCTATCTGGCTTTGAGCTTAGGGAACCTTCCTGGTAGGACTAGTGGTAATCAAGCCTGGGTCAACTGCATGCAAGACATGCCCGACCCACTCTTCTATCTCTCCCGCTCCCATAAGTTACTATTAAGCATCCAACATACTAAAAGCAGTCATATGTATATTTTAACATAGTTAACATATTTTAACACTTGAGAAGAAATGGCTCTTTGAGTTATTTTAGGAATCCATTCCCTTAGGAAGGAGAGAAGTCTGGTGGGAATGACTTATTTCATTTCCTTCTAACACCTCTCCAGGATCTCTGAGTATCTGAATGCAATCAAGTCACCCGCATTCTCTCTCCTCCTATCTCAACTTTTCTTCCTGTTATTTGCACACCAGCAGTGTAAGTAGACGATACGTGATGGCCTGGCTTCTGATCCTCAACTTTAGTTCGGGAGATGGAAAAAACAGCCTACTGATAACTGGACACCATCCTGCTCTGGGTCTAGTTTCCTTCTCCTGTGATCAACAGCAAATATTTTTGTTCTCTGCTGGTCAGAGACCGATCTGTTTTCTTTCTGGTTGCAAGTCCAAGTTGTCTGGTTGTAGAGAAAAACTGATAAGGAAATCTTTGCATGGTTGCTATTGAAAATGACTGGTCATGGATTACTGGTTGCCAGAAAACTGACTTAGAGTCATTTAGACTTAGAGTCAAATTTAGAGTTTCAGCTAGGCAAATCAAAGGGTAGTTCTGAGAGTTAGGATATTAATATTGGTCTTTTTTTAAATAGCAAAGGAAATCTCTGATTTTGAGAAGCAGTTTTAAGAGGCTTAATGAAGCCACTAATGTTTGCAGTGAAGTAGATTAAAAGGTAAACCAGAGAAGCACACACTAAAGAAAATTCTTTTTAATTTAAGAAAAAAGCGGCAGTATCAAAATGTTCTCAAAACAGAAACATCATAATCAAGTTACATATTTTCTGAACGGCAAACATTATAGAAGTCAAACGAGGGGCTGAAGAGATAGCATGGAGGTAGAGCGTTTGCCTTCCATGCAGG